>NC_056743.1:1121029677-1121092177 GCF_019279795.1 Protopterus annectens
TTGTGTGCATTGTTTTATGTTGGTAAAACCAGCAGGTATTTTATATGAAGAATTTCACAGCATATTTATGATATAAAAAGGGTATTTTAACTAATGCTTTGGGTAAACATGTACTTGATAACGGTGATGCATATAGATTTAAGTTTAATGTTTTACAGATTGTTAGTCTGGCAATTTGGAGAAGTATTATTGTGAATCTGACTGAATATTATGAATATAAATAGATTATGTCTTAATGCTGTGAATGAACCATGTGTAAATGAATCTTGCTCTTTAAAACTGGTCTTAAAGTTATGTGGATTGCATCAGTTGAATGATTATTTCTTTAATTATTTAGTATATATTGTTGATTGGGATGTCTTTTATACTTGATGAAACGTCTCTGAATATGAAATTTTGTATTTTTTTATTAAAATTCTTTAATCTGTGTTGTTATCTGTTTTCATGTTATTTTGTCCTATCTGACCAGTTACTTCATTGGAATCTCCGCTTTTAATGTTACTTACAACTATTCAGAGAAAGAGATATGCATGGAGATGAGAAGGCCACTTTATAAGTAAAGCAGCTGAATTTAAAAAGAGAAAAGAACTTTGCTTTGTACTACATAGATTCATTTTACACCTCCCTGTAACAGAATCTAACCATTCTATATTGCATCTTCTACTTTTCCCAAATAAACCCTCACTTTTTTGTATTTTACCTAAATTCTAAAACTCTAGCCTTTAACACCCCTCCCATTCCTAACATTCTAGAGAAAATACCAGGACAACCTAACTCTCTTGCTTCATAGAAAATACTTCTTTCCTATCTACCCTCTAATCAGCTGTTAGACTGCACCACCACTGAATGTCCTTCTACCCTGCAACTTCTTTTTCCTTCCTGATCCCTACTTTCCCACTACCTGACAACTATAACATATAGATCCCCATTACGTAATCATGCTGCTACTTAGCTTATCCTCTGTTCTTCTCCTCCTACTGGGGCATCTTTCATCCTACGATGACTCTATAATAGCTCTCAACATCTCTCCAACTCTGCCCCAGCCACCTATTCATATTTCCTCCCTACACTTTCAACACATTGCACCAGATCTATTTAATGATGCCCCTCACTTTTATTCCAAATATAGACTGATTAACTCCATTTCAACTTAAACCCAAACAAAATTAAGTGGAAAAATACTCTCCAAAAATAAGTATCAATAATTCCCCAATATATTAAAATCCTTCTAGGAAGAGACACTCACCCTGTTCCTGGCCTGACCTATCACAATGAACATCAAAACCGATCTCTTCCACACACCATCTAACCCTACAACAGTCAACCTCTAACCCAGGTAATCTAACTTTTGCTGCCATGAATGTTAGAAGAAGATAAAATTGCTGAACTACATTCTTGGATTATGCAACATAAGCCTGATATATATGCTGTAACTGAAACTTGGCTTAAACCCAGCATAAACGACTCCAAAATTACACCTCCCAACTATAATATAATCTGTAATGACAATGTAAAGAGGAAAGGTAGTTGTATTATTTTAATATTTCCCAGCAAGTACCATATTTCCCTTTACTACAGACCAATACCAAACTTCAATTTGTCAGAGCTTCTTATTACTTTTTTTTAAATTAAACAATTATAAACAAATATGTATTACTCTTCTTTGCATCCCTCCTGCCAACAATACATCTATACTGGAGGATATCCTATGTTGGATATCCACAACAATTCCACAAGAAATACTACCACTAGGTGATGCGAATGTCAGTTGGTTGGACATAAATTCTAACTCCCCTACATCTAGTGTGACCTTATTTGTCTTCACACAACATATTAATAGCCCCACACATTACAGTAAGACATCAAATTCCCTTTTAGACTTGATCCTAGTATCAGAGCCTAGATATCTCAAATATCCATTTAAACAGCATGTTTATAACACAATACACAACATTTCCAAGTTTAACCCAGAAATGTTCACTACTACCCTACCATCTATTAACTGAAACTCCATAAAAATCATCCCCTTAGATGATGCTGTAAATGAATTCAGTACAACTTTCCTGAATATCCTAAATAGCCTTGTACCTCCTAGAAGGTAGAGACTAAAAATAAATAATGCAATTTCACTATCCAAAGAGAGTAGAATGCTAAGGCATGATACAGTAAAAGCATGGAAAGAACGTCAGAAATATAAAACACCACAATATCTTGAAAACTTTAGAATGCTTTGCGATTGTACTAAAAAACAAATTAATGAAGACAAAAAAACTTTACTATAACAACTTCCAGAATAACAGTAAACACAACTGTAAAAAAAATTATTGACAGCCATTAAAGAAATCTTCCATCCTGGCCATAAATTCAATCCCAGCCCCTCTCCCAATAACTCATCACTTAAAATCGCAATAAAATTCTACTATAGCTAATATAGCCCCTCTAACCAAGGATTTCACAACATCTAATCCTAACCCTGCCCAACAGCCATGTAGCACCACATACACTTTCACCTTCAAATCTGTGCCCACATCCTATATAAAACTACTCTTAAACAAACTCAAACCACGCTCTACTTTAGCTGGCGATCTTCTTAGCGAATACCTTAAAATAGCAGCCGATAGCATTGCCTACCCTGTCTCAACCCTTATAAACAGGTCAGTCCGGGAATCCCCCCACATTCCGTCTCTCTTTAGAAAAAAGTCACACATTATCCCACTGCACAAAGGAGGAAATTCAACAGATAGTGTTACCTTTAGACCTACAGCAATCTTATCCCCCTCTCAAAAATATTTGACAAATGTATTCAAAAACAATTACTAAACTATCTCCTGAAGGAAGAACTCCTATTCCACACACAGCATGGCTTCTGTCCTTGCCATAGTACTAGCACTGCCCTTCTAAGCTATATATAGTCAATAAAGCTAGAGATAATGACAAACTAGTCACCCATGTATTTCTAGACTTGTCTAAAGCCTTTGACACAGTTTGTCACAGCAAACTTCGACTTCAAATATCCACATTAGGTGTCACTCAGTCTACCTTTCTATGCTTCAAAAGCTATCTAGTCAACAGGTATCAGTCAGTAAAATGGCACTCCACCCTCTCTGTAATGGCGCCATTCACCACCAGTGTACCTCAAGGCTCTATCCTTGGTCCCCTCCTCTTTAACATTCTTACTAACACCCTCCACACATCCACAAAGCAGACCTCCCAATACAGTACACAGATAACTCCACACTCATTTGCATATCTGACAACATATCACACCTCAAAAAATTACTCAGGAAGCTTTAACAGCAACTGAAACATGGATTTGTAACTCACAAGTTATGCTCAACCCTAAAAAAAACAAAAAACAAAAAACAAAAAAACAAAAAATACAAAACTACGTCTTATTTTCCCAAATTCCTCTTACAAGAAAAAAACAAAATTTAAAGTCCCCTGTCTTGATAATACAACCATTGAAGTCACTTCATATAGCAAATTATTAGCGATGACAGTGGATGATAATCTTAAATTTGACTTGCATATACAAAATTGCATAAGAAAAACTCATCAAAAACTAGGGATACAACTAAAACTACACTTGCCACTACTTATCTCCTCCCCACACTTGTTTATTCTTACTAACCATCAGGCATCATAAAATATCAAAACTTGAACAACGTTATAACAATGCTGCTAAATTTGCAGCAAATAACCCTTTCAGAACCCACCACTGTATAGCAGTACATTCATAGAGTCATAGATTATTACTAGGCTAATGACCTGTGGGGGCCTTTGTAAGCCTAGCCAAGTTTTCCCAAAAGAATAATGATCCCTGTATCTAAATAGGACATTGAGGCCCAGGCACTTTTAAGCTGCCTCTGTCCATAAGGGGCATGGGTGTGTAAGAGATCCATAAGTGTGGCGTTTGCTGATGCCTTGTAAGACAGGCATAGATCACCACAAAGCAAACTGTAGGTGACTGAGTAGAGGGGAAGGGCTTTAAGGAATTCTGCATATGGCAGGTTTGTTATGCTTTGTATTCTTTCTGTATAGCTCCTCTGAGGTCACTCTAGTTGTTACATATGCCTGGTCAGGTATATAACAAAGGGAGCATTGTATTCTGTGATTGGTCTGATAAGTGTGGATTACAGTAGGATAATGACCTGTCTGGACTTAGATGCCATGCCCTTACTTACAAGCTGTGCAATAATATAAAAGAATTTCCTCACCACTTTGGTCACTTGGTGATTGAAGGTAAGGCAACTCTCTACATGTGTACCCAGATCCCTGACCACTGGGCTGACTTTTAGTGGCATATTATCAACATAGTAATTAGCTGGGATGGTTGACTTCCAAAGGGTACAATTATGTTTTCCTTAATATTGAGTTTAAGACCATGGCTTTGACATCATTAGTTAGTCAGAGATAGACCTTCTTGAAGAATGCTATTATTTGCAGGGGAGTTGATGACAACCCATAGCTTGCAATCATCTGCAAACTTAGTCAGCCATAAACTTTCAGCATTTACTTCCTTTGCAGAGAAATAGATGCCAAAAAGGAGAGGGTCCAGTACCAAGCCCTGAGGGATTCTACTAGTGCCTGGCCTCTTGGTGGAAGTGGCCTCACCAATTTTGACATCCTGGGTTCTAGAAGTGAGCTAGTTGTCTATCCAGTGGGTGATGAAAGGGTTTATACCTAAATTAGTGAGCTTGTCTATAATGCCTGAGTAAGTGGGGTATTGTATCAAAAGCCTTGGCCAGGTCAATGTAAGCTGTGGGCACAGTCTTATGTTCATCCAGTGCTTTGGTGACCCTCTCAAAAAGGTCCACTAGATTTAATAGGCATGAGTTTCCTTTAACAAAGTCGAACTGTGATGGATCCAGCATTTGCAGGTTACCTATGTCCTCATTTATGATGTCCATGATGACTGCTTCCATGGCCTTACATATGAGACTGGTAAGACTTATAGGTCTGTAGTTAGCTGGAGCAGTGGTTGGACATCCTTTGTGCAAGGGAATGACTGTTGCCATCTTCCATTCCTTGAGAAAAAAAGAGAATCATCTGGATTTGAAACTTTGCTCATCTGTACTGTAACCAGGAGCTTACTGCTCTTATACCCAGTGCCACAGAGAAAGCAAAAAAGGCCTAAATTGGTTAGAACTACCCCATCAGCGAACATATACACAGCTTATCACCTATAAAATTATCCAGAATCCATCTGTTTGTCCAGCACTAAATAATATTCTACACAACTATATTCCCAGTCGATCATTATGATCCAATGTTCGAAAACTCCTTTCTGTCCACAAACCAATCAAATCTGCTGGACATTGTACTCGTACCACGTTGCCAAGACCTGGAACTCCTTACTTCTATCCATCAGGTCAATACCCTCCCTCCCATTTTTCAAAAACAATCTGAAAGACCTCCTAGCTAAAAGCTGGGTCTGTTCTTGCTAAACACTTGGATAAACTATATCCCTAAATGTGAATAAATATCTATTCATACCTTACATCTCCTTCCTCTCCCTTCTTCACTCATTTCCTTACTTCTATCAAATTCTCTCCACTTGCTTTTTCCCTAAATATACCATAAGCCTGTTTTCTCTCACTTCATATTGTAATTCCTGTTTGTTTTACACTCTTACCTTTAATTTCTCTATAAACTGTCTAAAATTTCTCCAGGTATTAAATCATTTTCATATAACTTGTAGCTATTCTTAATGATTGTTTTCATATTATGCCTAATTTCATATAATTATTTAAAATCCATTGTTTGTATTATTTTTAAAGACTGTAAAATTATATTTCTTAAAATGTTTTTTAATACTTTGGAGCTTTTCTCCCTGGGCCTCCACTGAAAGTATGATCCTACCCAGTCAGACTTTCCTGGTAATCAAATGTGAATAAATAAAAATAAATTTCAGTGGCTGACCAGCGATATTTTTATGTATTTGATATGGTGCTACCTTAGATAAAGTTCTAATGAGATAATATTTTGTCCAGGTCAGAAATCTGACTGTGACCTAAGTACTTGTTGACTTTGTAAACTGATTAGGACAAGGTGTACTTGTTTTACAATAGCTGCATCATAACAGGTTTACCTTTTCTTCTCAGAGTTTGCTATGATCTCAAAAAGAGAATAAAAGAATAATATGTTCCCAGTGAGCATTTGGCTTTCTGTTGAGCTGCACAGGAATATTAAAAATTAGATTCTGCTAACAAAGTACATTCTCAAGAGCATCCAGTATTCCTACATGCTGAAATGTTTCTAGTTTGTTTTGAATTAACTGAAGCCAGGCAAATCCACCATCTGAAGAATGAGAGCAAAACTAATAAAACTAGTAAATTGCGTTTTAACGAAGTCATAGGTAAAAACACTTGCAATGAATGCAGAATGAAGCAAGAAATGCCAGCATGAACTGAAAGAGGAAATGTTTGCCAATTCATTCAAGAATGGATACTCTATAAGTATAGATATATACACTCTGAAATTCTTTGATATCAATAACTTCAATAAATCACTGGAAGAGGTAAGGCTACTTATGAAAGATGGAGCAGACAGGATATCATTCACAAGGTAGTGCCTGACAAATATCAGCCTGTTGTTTTAACGTTATTTGTAAGTAATATCATAACATTACTAGTGACGGAGAAAATGTTGCCATATCCAGAAGCTAGAGGGGCAATAGACTAAAGAAAGCATGGCTATACCAGACAAATATAATTGAGTCACTTAATCAGATGACTAGGATTTTAGGTCAGAACCTAACACACACAAACACTCTCACACACCCATAAGTCCTACACACACACACACACACACACGCACACACACACACACACACACACACACACACACACACACACACACACACACACACACACACACACACACAGACACACACAAACACTCTCACACACCCATACGTCCTGTACAGACATACACACACACACACACACACACACACACACACACACACACACACACACACACACACACACACACACACACACACACACACACACACTTCTTGTTAAAGGGGATGGCAGAACAGGAGTGATGTGATATATAAAGATATTAGCCAAACATTTGATACTGCACTATACAGTGAGTCAGTGAACAAATTAGACAGACTTGTTGAAGGTTTGAGAGTGGTAGTTTGAGTAATGATCTGGCTAGGTAACAGCACACAGATGGTCACAGTAAGTAGGGATCACTCATATTAAAAAAGGATGACAGAAAGTGGGTTATGCAGGGTTCATTATCAAGTGCTGTCCTTTTCAACGCCCTTGAAAATGAAAGGAATAGAATGAATATTTTCCTTTTTTATTCAATGGCAAAAAAGCTGTCCAATAATATTAGTGGAATAATAATGAAGAAATATCGAGGAGGAGTGCACAGCTGGAAGGAAAATACGAACCATAAAGAAAGAAATACTCCCAGCCAGCCATGTCAAAGGAAGTAGAGGTAAATTAGCCGAGTGAAAGGGCAGTAAGGAAGGCTTAAGAATATGTAAATATGTAGTACAAAGTGTCACTGGTAGAAAACACAAAGTCATTACGTTTTTGTGTGATAGTTGGTGAGAACCCATCTAGCACAGGATAGTTCTGTAGACTTCATTGACATGTTGCTACATTTCAAAGGAAAGCCACAAAAGTGGTGCATAGTACACATCACAGCCCAAACAAAAAGCCTACATGGACAGTCTGAAGGAATGCAGATGGAGATGAACATTACAGAAGTAGGAGAACAAATGATGAGGGTACAAAGGGCATAACGGGAACAACAGAACTCAGGATGAGGGTACAAAGGGCATAATGGGAACAACAGAACTCAGGATGAGGGTACAAAGGGCATAACAGGAACAACAGAACTCAGGATGAGGGTACAAAGGGCATAACGGGAACAAACAGAACTCAGGATGAGGGTAAAAAGGGCATAACGGGAACAACAGAACTCAGGATGAGGGTAAAAAGGGCATAACGGGAACAACAGAACTCAGGATGAGGGTACAAAGGGCATAATGGAAACAACAGAACTCAGGATGAGGGTACAAAGGGCATAATGGGAACAACAGAACTCAAGATGAGGGTACAAAGGGCATAACGGGAACAACAGAACTCAGGATGAGGGTACAAAGGGCATAACAAGAACAACAGAACTCAGGATGAGGGTACAAACGGCATAACAAAAACAACAGAACTCAGGATGAGGGTACAAAGGGCATAACAGGAACAACAGAACTCAGGATGAGGGTACAAAGGGCATAACGGGAACAACAGAACTCAGGATGAGGGTACAAAGGGCATAATGGGAACAACAGAACTCAAGATGAGGGTACAAAGGGCATAACGGGAACAACAGAACTCAGGATGAGGGTACAAAGGGCATAACAGAAACAAAAGAACTCAGGATGAGGGTACGAAGTGCATAACGGGAACAACACAACTCAGGATGAGGGTGCAAAGGGCATAACAGGAACAACAGAACTAAGGATGAGGGTACAAAGGGCATAACAGGAATAACAGAAATCAGGATGAGGGTACAAAGGGCATAACAGGAACAACAGAACACATGATGAGGGTACAAAGGGCATAAAAGAAACAACAGAAATCAGGATGAGGGTACAAAGGGCATAACAGGAACAACAGAAATCAGGATGAGGGTACAAAGGGCATAACAGGAACAACAGAACACATGATGAGGGTACAAAGGGCATAAAAGAAACAACAGAAATCAGGATGAGGGTACAAAGGGCATAACAGGAACAACAGAAATCAGGATGAGGGTACAAAGGGCATAACAGGAACAACAGAACACAGGATGATGGTACAAATGGCATAACAGGAACAACAGAACTCAGGATGAGGGTACAAAGGGCATAACAGGAACAACAGAAATCAGGATGAGGTTCAAAGGGCATAACAGGAACAACAGAAATCAGGATGAGGGTACAAAGGGCATAACAGGAACAACAGAACACAGGATGAGGGTACAAATGGCATAAAAGGAACAACAGAACTCAGGATGATGGTACAAAGCGCATAACAGAAACAACAGAACTCAGGATGAGGGTACAAAGGGCATAACAGGAACAACAGAGGCTCTCAATAATAATCTGCCTAAGCAACAGAGAACTCCAAAGCAGAAACACAAGCAACCTCCATTCCCCAACACAACCCAAATGACACATAGCCCACAGACTCAATGTGCCACTCAAACACAGCCAATAAGGCAAAACAACATACCCAACACACTAGTCATAGGTGACTCTATAGTCAGGCACACTGATGTCCCACTCACAAGGCTAAACAAGGAGAAGGTTACTGTCAGCTGCCTGTCAGGTGCCAGGATCTGCCACATAACCCACGCACTCAGGTCACTCCACAACAAGTACAAATATGACTCTGTCATTGTCCATGTTGGTGTGAATGACCTGAGATGTACCTCCCTGGACTACATGAAAAGAGACATGGAAGAGCTCTGCGATCTTGTAGCCCAGTCAGGTATGACCCTAGCCCTGAGTAGCATTCTGCCATCGCCCAGAATGATACCGCAGTGCAAGGACAAAATGATCGACTTCAACAATTGGCTAAGCTTCTGGTGTCATTCTAAGGGGATCCAGTATCTGTCTGCTTGGGATGACATGGTCAACAGACCACGATGCTTTGCCACAGATAGCCTGCACCTGTCGCCCCTGGGATTCCGAATACTGGCTAAGGTTCTTGCTGCCCCTATAGTGCCTTTTTTAGGCAGGGTTCAAGTTTCAAATTCACCACCATAACAGGAACAGTCAAGCAAAGACTGAGGGTAATGCTACTCAATGTTAGAAGTCTAAATTTCAAAATGCACTTACTCGAGGCACTCCTTAAAATGGATAACATCAATATCTGTGCAGTGACTGAGACCTGGTTCAAGGCTCCAGAGAGCACCCCTGCACTACCTGGCTATAACTCATACCACATTTCTCGGCCATGTAACCTGGACCGAAACACAAAAGGTGGGGGTGTGTCCATATTCATTAAGGATATCCATACCTCCAGACTAGTTGCTCAACATAATGCATCCGAGGTTATCCAAGTGCAACTAACTCTTGGCAAAACTGCAATCCAAATTGTAGCTTGCTACAGATCCCCACCATGCCCCAGGATTCCCACTCCTCTTTTCTTGATGTACTGGAAAATATTAGGGTTCAACCAAACACCCTAATAATGGGCAACTTCAACTACCCCACCATTAACTGGGAAAACTACTCATGTACCAACTCCTTAGCGCAACGCTTTCTGGAATTCATAAACTCCAATGCCCTAGATCAACTTATCCACACCCCCACCAGGGGCAACAATATCCTAGACCTAGTCATTACCAACATGAGTGACCGGTGTTCCACACCTGAAGTCAACTCCTCATTGGTCTGATCCAACCATAAGCTAATCACCCTTGATAACCACATCCCACCCCCACCCCCCATTAAGGAAACCACAGTAAGAAATTTCTCCAAAGCCAACTTTATGCTTCTTAAGACAGAAGTAGTGAACTTCATGACACCCATGCAGATGGACAATACAGTTACAACTGCTGAATCCTACACAAATGCACTCTATAAGCACTTACATGAGTGCATGGATCGTGCTATCCCAAACAGAACCAAGATGCTATCCTTCAAAAAAAGGAAGCCAATCTGTTGGTCCCCTGCCATAAACAAACTGTACAACAGAAGGAAGAAACTGTTGCAAAAGAGAGTAAAATCCCATGAGTGGAGGAGCTCCCTGCTCAGCCTCAGTAAGAAGCTGAGATCCCTTATAAGATCCTGCATAGATAGCTACGAAAATAAAATTGCCACTAATTCCAAGGACAACTACAAAGCATTCTATAGCTATGTCAAGAATCTCAATGGCAACACCCAGATCTGCTCTGAGTTGCAGCACAAAGGCACGAAAATTACAGAACCAACTGATATTGCCAACATCCTGGCAGATAGGTTCAGTGCTAACTTTACCCCCCCATCCCCTAAAGGGCCCATATCTATACAGGAAGAATGCAGAGTCCCTGTAATCACAACTACGCAGGTGAAAGCTGCACTCTCTAAAGCCAAAAACACAGCATCCATGGGCCCGGACAACATCCCAGGCTGCATTTTACACAAACTTCAGAATGAACTGCCTCCCCACTTAAGCACCATGTTCAATAATAGCCTTGCACTAGGCTTTGTGCCCACTGAATGGCGCACAGCAACTGTTATCCCACTCCACAAAGGGGGAGCCACCACTGATCCCGGGAACTATAGACCTATTAGCCTGACGAGCCTGGTCTGCAAAACCATGGAACGTATCATCATAGAACTCATAAACAAAGACATTGGTAACCTCCAAACTCTGGATCCCACCCAGTTCGAGTTTGTGAAAGGCAGATCATGCCTCCTGAACCTGATCGACTTCTTTGAGGCAGTCACCAAAGCCATAGATGAGGGTAAGGTGGTTCACACAGCCTATCTTGACCTTGCCAAGGCTTTCGACACCATCCCCATTCTGGAATTATAGCTAAACTCAATAAACAAGGCATAAATCCCTACGTCACGAGATGGGTTGCCAACTGGCTCACTGACAGAACCCACACTGTAAAAGTTGCAGACTCCAAATCTGACCTCAAACCAGTGACAAGTGGAGTACCACAGGGTTCCATCCTGGGACTGCTCCTGTTTGGTATCTACTTCTCTGAAGTACAGGCTAACACAGAAGGCCTCTGGCTAATGAAGTTCACAGATGACTGCAAACTAGGAGCCAAGTCCCCAAATGATGTGGACATCCTACAGAAGGGCCTCTCTGAGACAGTTGCCTGGTGTCAGAGCCATGGCCTCAAGCTCAATGCCAAAAGTGCAGTGTCATCCCCTTTGGTAAAAACTCTGTACCCATGAACTACCACATAGGCAGCAATCTACTTAACACCGAATGTGTGATAAGAGACCTTGGGACCCAGGTGTACAGTAGTCTCTCCTTTGATAGTCACATCGCCACAGTAGTCAGGAAGTCCTTCTACGTGGCACATCTCATCATAGAAGGGTTCTCATCCAGGAAAAAAGAGGTCATCGTTCCCCACTACTCAACACTCATTAGACCCACTATAGAGTACAATGCCCCTTTTGGAATGTACCTCACAAGACTTCTGCAGCAGCTGGAAAGGCCACAGAAGTACCTCACAAAGAGGATTACTGGACATAAACAAATGCCCTACAGTGACAGCCTAAAAAAACTCCAGCTTTACTCTGTAGCATATCACCTACTCAGAGGTGATCTCTGCCTAACATATAAAGTTATGTCAAACCCAGAGCTGTTGGACATGCTACACCTAAAGAAATCCCAATCCCTCCGAGCTACACTCTCTAGAGACCTAAACACTGTCACCACAATAAACAGGACATGCTGGAGGGATGGATTCCTATCCCAGAGACTTCCCATACTCTGGAACAGGCTACCCATCTATGTCAAGCAAAGTTCTTCATTAGCACTCTTCAAGAAAAATCTTGATGAGTAGATAGGAAATAGGAAATACACCCCGGGGATCACTTCTGTGTCTCTGCTCGACAGTGGCACAGGAAAATAACTGTCTTGGGTGGCGTAAGCCAGGGAACCTTGTTGGCTAGGCTTACATAGGCCCTTGGGCAGATAGCCTGGTACCTACCTATGAACCTATGAACAGAACACAGGATGAGGGTACAAATGGCATAACAGGAACAACAGAACTCAGGATGAGGGTACAAAGGGCATAACAAGAACAACAGAACTCAGGATGAGGGTACAAAGGGCATAACAGGAACAACAGAACTCAGGATGAGGATACAAAGGGCATAACGGGAACAACAGAACTCAGGATGAGGGTACAAAGGGCATAACAGGAACAACAGAACACATGATGAGGGTACAAAGGGCATAACGGGAACAACAGAACTCAGGATGAGGGTACAAAGGGCATAACAAGAACAACAGTACTCAGGATGAGGGTACAAAGGGCATAACAGAAACAAAAGAATTCAGGATGAGGGTACAAAGGGCATAACAGAAACAAAAGAACACAAGATGAGGGTACAAAGGGCATAACAGAAACAAAAGAACACAGGATGAGCGTACAAAGGGCATAACAAAATCAACAGAACACAGGATGAGGGTACAAAGGGCATAACAGGAACAACAGAACTCAGGATCAGGGTACAAAGGGCATAACGGGAACAACAGAGCACATGATGAGGGTACAGGGGGTAGGTTCATGGCAGATAAAAGAACTACTTTAGTGAAAGAGTATTGGATAACTTCAGCAGTCTTTCTGAAGTACTACTAGACATACATTTTTTTCAGATGCAAGCACACCCTTGGGCAGTTTAGGGCCCCTGCTGAAAATGGGGCCATAGTTAGAGCAGGTTAAATCATAATCTTTTTCTTAGTAGCTTAACAAAACCAAACCAAACCTAACAAAAGAAAACAATCATTTAATGGCTAGTAACTGACTCAAGTTGAATGCAGTCAAGACATTTCCTATTGCCTATACCTGCCAATATCAGGGACTTGAAGTTTCAACCTTTGCCCCTCCATATTATTTTTGGATGAAAGGTTTGATTGTGTCCTTAATATGACATATCCTGGGTTTATCCTTAATGACAATCTGACGCTAACACATCAAGTGCCAGCTGACATAAAATCTTCTTTTCATTTAAGTAACATTTCCATTTCCCAGATGAAGTACTACTTATCCCCTGAGGAGCTACCTGTGGTTGTGAAATCCATGGTTTCTTCATGACTGGACTAATGTAATTCTATGTGTTCGGCTTTGGGACTATGAACTTCATTAACAGCTACTGGTACAAAATTGTCCTGCCTGATAATTAAAAGGTGTGCCTCTTAATGAGCACATTACTGAGCATGCTCAATCACCATTGGTTGCTGCTTTGTTTCCATACCATCAGTAAAGTTGCAGTTCTTCTTTGCTTAGTTCTATACTACATGGTTATGACTACTTGATGAGGTGCTTCTACTATACTATACAGCTTGTGTCCTATGATGTCCCACTATATGCTGCTGGCCATCCAAGGCTGTTTCTTGCATCTTATAAGAGCTGCCTCATTTCCTCTCAGGCCCTGTGCCACTCTAAAATAACACCTTGGTCACTTTGGGGACCCCATTTCTATGCAACTTTAAGACTCATTTATTCTACAGATTCAGGAATTTATAGATTCATAGACATTGCAGGGCCATTACATGTTATGACTATTCGCTCCTTGCCAGTACCCTCCTTTAGGCTGGACATCCTTACTGTAGAAGAGCCACATCAGTCAAACCTGGAGTACATTTGTATTAATTTAGGTTATATTTAAAGGATGAAAGTGAGTCACACTGCTTATTTAGGGGCACTGTCTTATAAACCTGCCCCTCCACCATGTATTGTACATCTGGTGGTGAAGATTTATTTTCCACATTCTAGTATTGGTGGTTAGATATGCAGTGATACTGGAGGTCCAGGGCAACTGGATCTCTAATGGCACAATAAGAGAGACAGCAATCACCCCCTCAAAAGTTTATAAGGTGTTGAACAAAGGGAATGAGCTTTCAGCCTCTCTTGGCAGCTCAAGAACTTTAAACCTCTGATCTTTTTGGTTAGGAACCTTTGAGGGAAGTCTCTCTAATTGTTTAATATATTTACTGAGATACATCCCAAAGGTGGTGGTGTACTCAATATTTGTCCTAATCAATGCTATGTATGAGGGAGTGGTTACCTTTTTAGTCCTTGATGATATTTCTTGGGCAATGAGCAGGGAAAAATAAAAGAATGTCCTATCAACCATTGTCACATGATGATAAAAAGAAGGAAAGCTATCACCCCAAGTACCTAGATTCCTGACTACGTTTTTATTTTGAAATGGTGTGTTGCCTTTGCAATATGATGAGAGGGGCTCTGTCCACCAAACACTTTAGCATTTCATTTGGGTTCATTTTTAGTACATCAAGAGATTACTAAGAATTGTTCATTCTGGAGAGTTTGGGTGTCACAGGGTAACTAAACAACAACTCGAGTGTGCAGTCATCTGCAAACTTTATTAACTACAGGTTTTAACTCTTTGCTTTCAGATATAAGAAGTAAACACCAAAAAAAGTGGTCCCAGCACAGAGCCCTGAGGGACAGTGCAATTTGCTTTCACACTTTCTGATGTAACTCACAGTTTGTGGGTTCTGTCTTGCAGCTGGTTTGGTATCCATCTTGCCACATATGGGTTTATTTTAAAGAATTTAACTTTTGTAGGATGCCAGCATGGAGAATGATGCTGAAGGCCTTGACCAGGTGAAGATACACCATGTGCACTGCATGGCTATGATCAACAGCCTCTTTAAACCTTTTGAATACATTTACTAGATTAAAAGGCCAGAACCTACTCCTCACAAAGTCAAACTTTTGGGGGTCAAATCTAATAATATTCCTGATATTGCAAATTATGAGGTCAGTTATAAGATGTTCCATGGCTTTGCAGATGGATCTTGTAAGACTGATAGGTCTCTAATTATCTGGGCTGGTTGTAAAGCCACTGTTATTGAGGACCATGACCACTGCAGTGTGCCACTCATGAAGGACAAAAACAGTAGTTAAACTTGAAAACAATGTACGGAGTGCATCTATAAGGGCATGTTAAACATTATTAATTAAGCTACCAGGAATATTGTCAGGACCCACAGAGGAAATCTTTAGGACCCATGGAGGAAATATTTCAGTCTTGGTTAGCACTTTTAGTAACTTAGAGAAAATTGGTGAAGTAAGGGATTGAGATAGCTTTTAACAGAAGTCTCTGAGGTGAATGAAACTTGCTCTAAACCTATTTTCAAAGACACTGGCAAAGTCTATTGGGTCAAAATATGAGGCATCGTTATGAATAAGTTCAGATTACGGCCGGGTCATTTTTTTTAAGTTTTTTAACATAGATAAAGAAGGCTTTATAATTATCTTTAGTTTCAGAGGGCAGTTTAACTTCAAGGGCTCATTTAATGGACCTGATAGTATTCTTCTTTTGCTTTTGATATTATCATTGAAAAGAATGTTTTTTTGTATCTACAAAGTAATGTAAAGAGCTTATTTCATTTGTTGTATAGTTTATTTATGGGACTGGAGTACCAAGGTCATTTGTTTTTATATTTCCAGATACATAATTCTGGTCAGGACTGCTAGATCTCTGTATTTCTTTCTAAATTGGTGTAAAATTCCTCAGTGAACCTTGCTGTTTTAAGTTCAGGGAAGGTACAAGCAAAAGTGAATGTTGCTATCTTGCCACAGAGTGGTTTAAGACTGGGATTTTTCCATCCATCCATCCCGTCACATCCCCTTTTTCCCATTTTTGTACATGGAGTCGGGGTGTGAATTCAACACTGACAATCATCTAGAGCCAAGGTTTATACCACAGTGGGGCTAGCCCTGATGTGGTAGTTCTTCCACACCACACACTCACACCTATGTCCAATTTAGAGTATATAATCCACCTACTGCATGTCTTTGGAATGTGGAAGGAAAATGGAGCACTCAGAGAAAACCCACACAAACAGAGGGAGAACATGCAGAGTCCATGCATAAGGCATCCCAGCCGAGAATCGAACTAGGGTACCTCTTGCTGTGAGGTGACAATACTATCTGCTGTGCCACTGTGTCAGTGTATTCCTTAAATTCAGTGGGGTTCGCTATATGACCTTTTATAAGTTTAAGGAAGAAAGTCACACATTCATGGTCAGAATTCACTAAGAAAGGAGATACAAGAGGAGTAGAGCAACAAGCGGCCATATTTGTAAGAATCAAGTCAAGAATGCTATTTCATTTAGTAGGTTGATTTACAATTATTCAAGTGAATTTTTGTTTAAGTCTAGACATTTTGGGGCATATCTTACATTAAAGGTATAAGTGTTCTACTTTATGGAAGGATAAGTTAAAAGTCATCCAAAATAAGGGAGACTTACTAAGATGGAGATCATTTTGCCTTTAATTAGTGTAATGATGTGCCTGTGTGTATTTTAAATAATGTATGTTTAATTACTTGTTTATTATTGTGTTTCTTAGTTTTAAGCAGCATAATAAGTTTCAAATAGGATGAGTCAGATGAAATGAAGAATCCTAGCACTGATTCTGTCCCATTGACATTCAAGTACTAAAAAACAAGTTCAGATTGCCAGAACACACTGCAAACTTAATTATAGGAGTGACTGTCAAGAAGTGAGTTCCAGTTTTGCAATATATGTATGATACAAATTCCCTCACTTTTTAGCCTTGATGTTCTTCTGATTCAATTAATTCAAGACACTGTTCCACACAAAACAAACTGATGTGTGCACAGAAGTCTGTGAGGCACTGACGTATAAACCTGGATTCCTTTAATGCCAATACAAAGCCCCTTACTATAATAATTCTATAGGGAGCATCACTAACTCTACTAATCCTGCCGTGGTCTTATTATTCTTTTTTATATTGTTGGAGTTCCTGATTCTAGTAATCGGAGTAGGCTCTTCCAAGTTCTTTATTGAGACCGTGAGTGCCCCAAACCAATTCTGTGGGAATATTTTGACTCTGTTAGTCTGGTTGGTCTCCTTGTTCCAGTTAATTCTACTATTGGTCTAAATTTATTAATTCTGCTATGGACTTTGTTTCTTTGTTACTCCAACTGAACTTCCTATCTGTATTAATCGTGGTGAAAACTGCTCACCGCATTCAATCCTGATGGATGCCCTTTGGTTTGTCAGAGATGCTTTCAAAGTCTCTGACTCAGTTCATTTTAATGGTGGCATTAACTCTTTTCTGCTGTGGTTTTACATGTTCCATTAATGGTGCTGTGGCTTCCTTGATTATGTTAAGCCAAGGATACTGGGTTTGAGTCCTTCTACCTTCATTTGCCTACTATGTGACTCAGAGCATGCCACTTAAAAGACAAGTCTCCTGGTTTGCTTCTGAAAAGTGTCACCTGTGTCCACTGGACTTACCCAGTTAATAAATGTATATTAAAATAAATCTGTGAGCCCCCCCGCCCGATTGTAAAGCTGACCCTTATACGCAGTTATGTATATGATAGGGAACTCATCATTAAGATGAAAAATATTTGAATGTCTCTCTTTGCCAGAAACATCAACAAAACAAATTAAGTGAATTTCTTTCATATAGCTAATGTATTATAATCCTAAGTTTGTTTGTGTAAATAAACAAGTGTGTCATTGTACTACATTGAAATATGAGATAATTATATTTGAAAGATGAAATGATAAGTGGTTGTTTTATGTTGTGTTAAGATAAATGAGTTTTCATTTGCACCACATTCATTAACATGTTAAATCATAGTAGACAGCATTTTGGGGGGCTGAGGGCTAATATTTTGCATACTAATTGAAATAATATTTTTTGGCTAAGATTAATGCTAATTGGCTTAATCCTTTTCTAGGGACAGCTAGTCAACAGCCTTTTCATCTAAATAAGATGTTTGACAGGATCAGCTCATAAAGAGCACTGATTCGTTGATGTCAGTGAGGGTGAGTGTGCTTGTCTAGATGTGCCCATACACACTGATCAAGTTTGTGCACATGGATTTAAAGAGACATAAATCTTATGCACTTTTGCAAGGTAAAAAGTTTGAGGAGGTGTTTTTTTTTCTAGGATTTTAATGATTTTTTGAGAAGTTAAGTCAAAACTGTTTGAGAGCCTAAATACAGAAGTGATGACTGCTTGTAACTTCTGACAGCCACAGAAGGAGCTATTCCCTCCATAGGTTCATAGAAGGTTACTAGCTTGACGGCACCACCCCAGGCATGAATTTGTGGTCACCCAGCCATTGGTTTTCTAGAAGATCAGGGAGGGACTCTGTTTCACGTGAATTGGAAGCTTGTTCCAGAGATGAGGCCATCTCCAGGAGATGTATCTATATCGCCAGCATGATCTGTTCATATCAGAGGTTAGGTTAAGATCCCTGGAGTGAGTGACCCTTGTGTAGTTTAATTTATGAATGTGTAGCATTTCCATCAGGGCCAGGTAAGACACTGCACTGTAAGCCAGGTACAGGTCATCCCTTAGCAACCTGTGGGAGACAGAATACAGTGACAGGGCTTTCAGTCTTTCTGTGTAAGACTTGTTTTGTATACCCTGTAATTTCTTGGTGAGAACTTTCTGTGGTCTCTTCAATTGTTACAGGTGTCTGGTGAGGTACATGCAAAAGGGAGCATTGTACTCAATTATTGGATTGATGAGGGCCAAGTATAATGGAGTTATAACATCCTTAGATCTAGGTGCGATGCCTTTACTTATAAGATTTTCAAACACACCTAACTTCCCCATTGATACTGCCGCTGTCGTTCTTGCTAGCATGTTAGTTGGTAAGGAAGCGTATTATTTGTTTGTATTTCTGTACATGCGATTGTGAAAGAGTTACTAAGATCATGTTTCACACACTCTTGCAATGTTTTAATGTTTATTCTGCTTCGTGAGTTATCCCACATGCAAGCGGTAACCACAACTGTAGCTTTACATCGTAAAAGAGATAGATATCTATGTAGCGGCTTTTGCTTGAATCTGCATTGCTTTATAGTATATAAATGGTAAAGGCTAGCACATAGCAACTCCTCTACATTGTTAAACAGCATTGCATGCTGTATGATGTGTACTTGCACAAGCCTGCTTTTTTTGGATACTTTATTACTTAACCTCCTATTGTATATATAGTCAACGTAATAGCAACTCTATTTGTCAGCATTGCCAGCTGTAAATGTGGAAATTCACAGGGTGCCTAATATACTTAATAATCTAAAGCAAAGGCTATCTATAGACCAGTATAAGTGACTCCTGCTTGCATTGGTTACTGTTTATTTTGGTTTCTGTGATTAGTTATAAAATTAATAACTAAATCCATGCAACACACTTTTATGTGTGGGCAATATTATGAATGTGATGTCGGTCTAAATAACCAAAAATAAGATTCTGCTTGGCCTGCAAGGGAAACTGGACTTGGAGAAATATCCAACCATGTCCCAATGTACTGAGACATTGAAGTGTACTCCCAAATACTCTAGCCCCACTTGAATCCCTGTTAGTTGGTTATTGATTTATGTATGGGACCTGTCTGTTTCTGAATTGTTTTATGCTGTTTAGTTGGCTGAACTGTTTAAGTAAGATACCTGAATGCTTTCTGAATTGTTTTATGCTGTTTAGGTGGCAGAACTCTTTAATTAGGACACCTGAATGTCCAACATGCTGTGCTAGAACCTTATATATTTCTGCTGGTAGTGCATATAAATATGTCTGCCCTAGCCTGTATGCTAACACCCTAAGTCCTAACTATTTCTTTCCCTCCTCCAGACCACTCGTAACCATTCTTTCAAACTCAAAAGGGTTCCCCCCCCCATCAAAAACCTACATAAGTTAAGAGGAATCGCCCAGCAAAACAGTGGACCCAGAAGGAAAGACTGAGAGAACCAAAGCCTGAAACTAGTGCATGTATGTTAACTTTCTTGATTTAATGAACCTTACATAGTGAACACCCATAAGGACAACAGATTGACTTTATTGTGGTCAAACACTACATCACGGATAAGAGGCAAGCGCCCCCCCCCCCATATTTGTTACCTTCTTAATTATACTGCCCTCCTTCTCTAGAGTGTACCTTC
Source organism: Protopterus annectens (assembly GCF_019279795.1). Classification (NCBI taxonomy): domain Eukaryota; kingdom Metazoa; phylum Chordata; order Ceratodontiformes; family Protopteridae; genus Protopterus; species Protopterus annectens. Next base: position 1,121,050,323 of record NC_056743.1, read on the forward strand.
ACCTCTTCCTAGCCATCCTGCCCACACCCCAGCTCCCTGAAATACACAATACAACTCTGAAACTGGCTATTTTGTATTAATAGTATGCCTAGCAATCTCTATGAATTTAATTTCACTTAACTGTTGAGTAACTAACTTCCACCATACAGAGATGTACAGCAGCAGGCTCTCTTTCACATACCACTGATAGTCTCCCAAGTTCTCCAGTGTCTTGGACTACTGGCTCTGCCTGTTCCATTCACTATGCTCACTCCACTCCCCTACCCTATCCCCATTCCCACCGACCCCCACATCAATTACATTTATAGGTAGAGACCACACCCACCATCAGTTCCCTCCCACCCAGAGTTTCACATCAAATGTATCACTCACATACCAACACACTCCACCACACCCTTACAATCACTCCTTATTAGAATACCAAACCCACATAGTTACAAATACTACCCTTAAACACACCACACTAGACAAGATGAACTACAAACAACAGTCCCAATTACTAAAATCACTACTCTACCCATTTACTATCACTTTTCTCCTGCTCTCCTACCTCTCCTCTTACCACACTCAACTACATATCAGTACCCCCCCAATGGCAAACTGAACCTATATCCACTCCCCTGAAACTTGATAACTTCCCTATCACACCACATGACCTCACCTCCTCTAAATCAATCTCTTACTCCCACTACAAACGGACAGTCAGAACTAACCCTCACTCCTCACTAAGACAAACTAAATTACTACACAAACTAAGTAAACTATCTTCACCTGCTCCATAAACTCATTTGCTGTGGTGACATTCACCCCAATCCAGGACTCACCACAACACCCAACACAAACTCAAATCATAGATTCATAGGTTCATAGGCTGGTACTAGGCTATCGGCCCTAGGGCCTATACAAGCCTAGCCATAACAATTCCTTGGCTATTTCTTCCCATACTATTTACTTCCCTGGACCCCTGTCTAGCAGGACAACTGACGTAATGCCCCGGGTGAATTTCCTTTCTCCCTTCCAATCATCTAGGTTCCTTTTGAAGAGGGCCAAAGAGGCTCTCTGCTTGACATGTATGGGCAGTCTATTCCAGAGTCTGCCTAACTCCCCTATACTATAGACCTACCTCATCTCTCCTCTTCATAAACATAGATGCAAGGAGTATACTTAACAAAATTCATGACCTTCACACCCCACTAGCTGTATATAAACCAGAAACAGCTGTGCTAACATGGCTTAAACCAGAACACCACAATAATGAGGTCACAGCCCCAGGCTATAATATTATATGGAAAGATAGAGCAGAGAAAAAGGGAGGTGGGGTAGCTATATTGTTCCAAAATCATCTCAGTATAGAACAAATTGATTATAACACCCAATAAATCAAAGATGTTGAACTAATCCTTGCCAAACTAAAACTAAACTCCAACAAACATATAATTATTGCAGGTGGCTACATCCCACCAGGCAATAACATTAATATAATGGAAAGCCTGCTAAAATGGATCTCAGCCTCCCTGCCACAAGAAACTGTACTATTAGGTGACTTTAATATTGACTGGCTGAACTGCTCTAGCCACACTCCAACTACCCACATTAACCTCCATAGATTTACCCAAATTATAACTACCCCAACCAGAACAGACAAAACTTCAAAACGTGACTCCATCTTAGACTGGATTCTGTTATCTGACCCTACTCACATTCTGGCTGTCTACCTGATAGTTTAAGTGACCATCAACTGACTTACCTAATCCGGAACAGACCCCATTGCATAAGACAACCCAACCTCAGAGTAATATATAATAAAAAGACCTTTATAATGACTGACTTCATCAATTCATTGCAAAGCTGTAACTGGACACCCCTAAAACAGCTATCTCTAGATGAAGCCATACAGTACTTTAATTCTACTTTCCTAAAAATCCTAAACTATCATGTTCCCTCCCGAACTATACGAATAAAAGCTAACTATGTTCCATGGCTAACTAAAGATACCAAAACTACAATGAAAGATAGGGATCTGTCCTGGAGTCAATATCAAAAGAACAAAACCAGTAATCTGAGGCACATCTACCAAGAACTTCGCAACAAAGCCAAAAAAACAAATCAAACTAGACAAAAGTAACTACTACAAATCATGCAAGAAAAATATGCTCATAACCCTAAAAAATGTTGTGCCACAATAAATGGTATAATCCACCCAGGAAAAGACACTACACCAACCCCAGTACTACCATGACAATGTTCCCACACAATTTAACAAGTTCTTTACTGAAACAGTTCAACCCCTTACCAATGCCCTAAATACCACTAGTAGCCCTATACCAGCGACTACCAAAACCCGCCCTACTACTCAGTACAATACCACCAACTTTTCCCTACACCCTGTACCCACTAAAGTAACTTCTAAGCTCCATAAGAAACTCAGACCAACCACACTAGCAGCTGACACCCTACCAGTGGAATTCCTTAAGATAGCAGCAGACGCCATAGCCTATCCCATGTCCATTCTCATAAATAGGTCACTAACAGAATACAAAGTCCCCACCTTCTGAAAAACTTCACATATTATTCCACTGCACAAAGGAGAAAACTCCTTAGAGCTCACCAACTACCACCCAATCGCAATTCTTTCACCTTTATCCAAGATATTATAAAGAATTGATCATTCCCAACTACTTCAGTACCTCTTAAAAAACAACTTAATCCAAAACCCAGCATGGATTTATACCATCCCATAGCACCACCACAGCATTACTATCATTTACAGATATAGTTAACCACAATAGAAACAAGGGACTATTTGTATCTTCTATTTTCTTAGACGTATCTAAAGCCTTTGACATGGTAGACCATAGTATTCTTATCCAAACTCTATCTACCCTAAAACTCAGCCCCTCCTCTATATAATGGTTTAATAGCTATTTATCTGGTTGGCAGCAAGCAGTCCTATGGCATGACCAGCTGCCCCCCCCCTGCTACCAGTATCCATAGCTGTCCCTCAAAGATCCATCCTTGGCCCACTACTGTTCTCACTATTCACCAACCAAATCACTTCTTCCTCACTCACTGTATCAGTAGTACAATACGCAGATGACACCACCCTTATAAGTGCCGTCCCCACCTTAAACAAACTGCAAACCCTAACCCAAAATACTTTTACTTTAGCTGAAACATGGTTCACAAACATCAAACTTATTCTTAACCCCAAAAAAATGAAACTAATTATTTTCGGGTTTGGTCATGCCCCCCCCCCTCCAACAATTTAACCATTCACTCCAAAGATAACATTCAAATCACTCCAACTGCACACACTAAACTGTTAAGTGTAGAAATAGACAATAACCTTAAATCTGACATCCATATAGCACAAACCATCAAGAAAGTTAACAAAAAGCTAGGACTCCTCTATAGGAACAAACAGTTTATCACAAAACAAACCAAAGCTACTATTGCAAGAACACATCTCTTATCCATCCTTCTCTATGTCTCTTCTATCTTTACTAATCTCCGCTAGAGTGATCTGAACAAAATGGAATCTTGTTATAACAAAATCGCCAAGTTTGCTACTGAAGTCTCATACAAATCCCACCACTCTCTTGCCCCCTAACCAGCTCAATTGGCTCAAGATACCGCAACTACTTCTATTCAATCAACAAACAATAACACATAAAAAGTCTACCACCTTCCAAAAAAAACCCTGCACTTCGAAATATAATTAACGCCTACATCCCTATCAGAGCCTTAAGATCTAGTTCCCAGAACCTAATAAGCATCGTCAGACACAAGAATGATACTGGCAAATTTCTCTTTGCCTGCACTATTGCCAAAATCTGGAGCTCACTAGCTAACTAACTAACCTCTACTACCTCCACTATTCCATTTAAAAACAACTCCTACAAACCCATTTCTCAAACAACTGACTTTGTTCATGCTACTTCTCAGGTTAATTCTTACCAATACCTTGTGCAATGATACTAGTAAAGGCCCCCTAATTCCTTTCTCTGTAAAGTTTAATAAACACCTGTTATTACTTTAACAAAATACTGAAAGTAGTCATCATTTAGACTGACACAAAAAAAATGTTTTTCTATATTCTATACAGACCATACTGTTGGAATACTATATAATCTTAACTTGCTGACTTTACTAAATGAATTCTTAAGCTATACTTGACTTATGTTTACATGGAAGCTACATCTCTGTATGAAATTATTTTTTGAAAATTCTTGTATGTAATGCTATTTGGAGCTTTTCTCCCCAGGCCTCCGCTGAAAATGGATCTGTGTCATGGGCAGCAGAACCATAGAGCACAGGGGGAGGGGAGCCCCCCCACTTTTGCAGATCATCCATACCTCTGTCCTTTCATTTCCCGCACCTCCAACTGCCACGATGACGTCAGCGCACGTATTTTCGGTTGTTGTGCCAGCAGGAACACAGATTTATTCAAGCTGTGCTGCTTGCAGAAATGGATTTAGTCTCAGAAGCCTGAGATGGAGCGGGTTAGCATCTGGAAGCCTGTAATGGAGCGGGTTAGTGTCTGGAAGCCTGTAATGGAGCGGGTTAGCGCCTGGAAGCCTGTAATGGAGCGGGTTAGCGTCTGGACTGATTTAATTGCAGAGTGGAGCAGGAACAAATGGAGTATACACTGTATATTGTTGCAGAGGTGTGTGTGTGTGTGTGTGTGTGTAAATGCCCCCAATAGGATACATCTGGTGGCTAGAGGTACTCAGGCTCAAACCCTGTACCTTGGTTACAAGGTAAAAAGAGCCTAAAGTCCCTAGCCACCATCACTTGTGAAGGACTGGTAAAACAAAACCTTTTATTCTAGCAATTTTCTAAGGTTATAAAATCAGTATTTGAAATGTGTCCCTAAACCTTTTATTCTAGCAATTTTCTAAGGTTATAAAATTAGTATTTGAAATGTGTCCCTATTTTGGGGCTGTATTCCCCCATTATTGGCTTTGTTCTGTAGTTTTGTGCTATGAGGTTGAGAGCTATGGTGAGAAGTGAGAACTGAATTCACTAAATGATATGATAGCCATTTAAGTTTGTCTTCCTGTCTTTTAAGAAACTGCTGGTTTAGCTTAGTGGTATGTTTCCCTGACTGTAGTGCACAAGGTTCTGGGTTCAAGACTTGTCAGTGAAATGCATGGTGGTAACAATATTTTATGCAAGCAACTTTCCAAAATTATACACGCAATGTTTAAAATGTGTCCCTGTTTTTGGTCTTTTGCCCTCCCCAATTGAAAATAAGCTCAAGAAGCTGTGCAACATGCCTATGGCTTACACTTTGGGGATTCAATAACTTCTCCTAGCTTGCAATCATCTCAAACTTAGCTGGCAAATGCTTTTTGGTATTTCCTTTCACTTTTGAGATGTATATGCCAAACAGAAAAAAATCACAGCACTGAACCCTGGGGGACTCCATTAGTGACTGGTCTCTTCCCCTGTTTTGATCTCCTGCATCCTGTGAGCCAAGTTGGCAATGCAGCTGGTGATGCAAGTGTTTGCTCCTACATTATTCATCTTTTATACTACACCTGAGTAGGGGATTGGTCAAAAGGCTTGGCCAGGTCAAGGTAATGTGGTGTGAACTGTTTACCTTCATCCATTGCTTTGATAACAAGAGTAAATCTGAAAATTTGCCCATTATTTTGAGCCTTTCACACTTTCCTCTGGGCTGTTTTCAAACACACTTTTAGGGCCATGCATACATGTATGCTTTCCTTGATTCACCTTCCTGATTCTATTAAATTATATTCCTTGTATAATACAGCACACTTGTTAGACTTAAGTTAGAGCGCATTTTAAATTTATTGTTTAAACATTTTTCCAGTAGGCAATGAAAGCAAATGCATTAACCAAAAATGACAAAACTGCCCTATTAGGAACATTTCTATCATAAAGGTCTACTTCCACACACAACTGCATTTTAAATTTATTGTTTGGACATTTTTCCAGTAGGCAATGAAGCAAAATGCATGCACCAATAATGACAAAACTGCCCTATTCAGAACATTTCCATCATAAAGGTCTACTTCCACACACAACTGCATTTTACATTTATTGTTTGAACATTTTTCCAGAAGGCAATGAAGCAAAATACATGCACCAATAATGACAAAACTGCCCTATTCAGAAAATTTACATGATAACAGTCTACTTCTACATGCAATATATAAATAGAGAATCACAGTAGAGTGTAAGCCATAGGCATGTTGGACAGCTTCTTGAACTTATTTTCAATTGGGGAGGGCAAAAGGCCAAAAAACAGGGACACATTTTAAACATTGCATGCATAATTTTGGAAAGTTGCTCAAATAAACTGTTGTTACCACCATGCATTTCACTGCCAAGTCTTGAACCCAGAACCTTATGCACTACAGTCAGGTCAACATATCCCTAAGCTAAACCAGCAGTTTCTTGAAAGACAGGAAGACAAACTTAAATGGCTATCATATCATTTAGTGAATTCAGTTCTCACTTCTCACCATAGATCTCAACCTCGTAGCACAAAAATACAGAACAAAGCCAATAATGGCAGAATACAGCCCCAAAATAAGGACACATTTCAAATACTGATTTTATAACCTTAGAAAATTGCTAGAATAAAAGTTTAGGGACACATTTCAAATACTGATTTTATAACCTTAGAAAATTGCTAGAATAAAAAGTTTTGTTTTACCAGTCCTTCACAAGTGATGGTGGCTAGGGACTTTAGGCTTTTACCTGTACCCAAGGTACAGGGTTTGAGCCTGAGTACCTCTAGCCACCAGATGTATCCTGCTGGGGGCATTTACACTCACTTACACACACACACACACACACACACACACACACACACACACACACACACACACACACACACACACACCCATCTGCAACAATATACAGTGTGTACTCTGTCCGTTCCCACTCCACTCTGCAATTAAATCAGTCCAGATGCTAACCCGCTCCATCTCAGGCTTCTGAGACTAAATCTATTTCTGCAGGCAGCACAGCTTGAATAAATCTGTGTTCCCACTTGCACAACAACCGAAAATACCTGCGCTGACGTCATTGCAGCAGTTGTAGGTGCGGAAAATGAAAGGGCAGAGGTATGGATGATCTGCAAAAGTGGGGGGGGGGACTCCCCTCCCCCTGTGCTTTATGGTTCCGGTGCCCATGAATGGATAGAGGCAGTTTCGAAATGCTGCATCTGTTACATGCTCCTCTCAAATTATTTATGGTATGATCACATTTCTTCTCATTAGGGCTAATATACAATTATGAGCCATGGGTCTAGCTAAGACCAATCAGAAAATGTTAATTCAAGCACCAAAAGGGAATTGGCTAAATTTAAAATGTCCTCCAAGTAAACCTATGTTGTGGTAGCAAATAGTTATAAATAATTTCCCTTTTTAGTTCACTAAGTGCTTCTGTCACACCCCCCCCCCCCCCAAGTCTTTAACAGCTTTTGGCACCTATGATCTGTGTGACCAGTCAGACTTTCCCGGTCAACAAATGTAAAATAAATAAATAAAATAAAATAAAATAAAGATGTGCCACAAAGAAGGAATTCCTTACTACTGTGGATATGTGGTGGTCAAAGTTCAGATAATCACCCTGAGTACGCAGATCATGTAGCACTGAGTCGACACTAAAGGGGTGCTGTCTATAATGTAATTAGCAGGGATGTCAGCTTTTCCAAAGTGAATAATAATGCATTTTTTTTGCATTTAGCTTTAATCCGTGGCTTTGGCACCAATCATTTGTCTATATTAATCCTGTCTTCAGTATATTTACCTTTATAAATTTCTCAGGCTCTTATTAGATAAATAATAAGGATAATTCAGTATTAGAAATGCTTGCAATATAGAATGTGTTCACCCTAACAGCAAAGGGAGAAAAACAACAGACCTGCTTCTAAGATAAAAGGAAGCTTTGCGTATTTTAAAATATGACACTGTAAGTCATATAGACTTAATCAGGAGCCTGAGTGGAAGATTTTAGCTTTAAGAAAATAATAATCTTTAGTTATTTAATTGTAGTTTGTTCACTGTTTTAATTGATTGGTTAAATGTTTTATATATATATATATATATATATATATATATATATATATATATATATTTATGCTGTGTGTGTGTTTTTTTTTTGTTTTAGTCTCTTAGAGACACAGTCCATATACCAGATGTTTGAGACATATGTTATGAAATAAAGATCTTTCCAATTTTATTATTGTTATTTTCTTGCATAAATAAATTATATTGTTATGTAAAATATATTCCTTTGTTGACTGGTCATGCCCCCTGACACGCATAGAAGGGCTTTCTGTTTTTATAACATCTTCCTGTCTTGTCAACACAGTATGGCACAGGAGTACAGCAGTGAGTATAGGGAGTTTAGTGGGTCCCTAGGCACTGTATGGCAAATGCATACCACAATTTCAGAGAGAGGACAGACAAGGTTAGATATGGCCATCTGCATATACCGCCATGAAAGAACATGGAATAGGAAGAATTATTGGTGCTGTGTCCAAAAATTAAGTGGCAACTGCAGGGGGGAGTTGTCATTATGCCACGTTAAGGCACAACACACACCACCTCCACCACCACCCACCAGATGCAACTATAGTGGAGATCAAAACCATGAAATAGAAGCTCGAAACACCCTAAAACCTCCAGGCCAGATTATCCAGTTGGTCACTTCAAGTACTTCAGCATAGGCCATGTAGTTCCCAAAGTCTGTCAGGGATACAAGGACACAGGTCAAGGCAGTCAAGAAGAAGGACCTATCTGATCTAACAGAGATCACCCAGGGCATGGTCCACTTCACCCCCCCAGCTAGCTATCTTTGAGGTAGGGTGTCTTCATTCTGAAGGCTGTCCACCAGGGAGAGGATGTTGTCCTACTGGTTACCACCTGACACAGCAATATAGGTGACCTGATTATCTCAGCCATGTGGATGGAACTTTTACTACCAGAGGCTCTATCTCCAGACAGCTCTACTAGGCCAGGTCTTCCTGTAACACCCTGTTCACCACCCTACTAGGGATGGTAAAACAATATGACATGGAACACAAAGCTCAGTAAAGGCAGTATTCCCTGATAATGCAGATGGTTTCACACTCTCAGGGGCTCTAGACATAACTTCAGCAGTCTGGATTACTGAAGGCCTACATATATTTTCCTGATATATAGATCAAGGTGAAACATATTCCAGTTCTCACATTCCTGTCTTATCCTGTGTCAGTAAATCTTCAGGAATCTGTGCATCACCATGCCTGACAAACTGCATTCACTACATCCTGATCTAAAATGGGCTACATGCCTGATAGTCCTGGGAGGAATGACAGGAAACAATCTAAAAACACAAAATGCCTCTCATTTGTCCAGTTGCCTTTTGCTCCACAGCTGACGTGACAAAGAGGCCTGTCAAGAACCAATGACAGCATCAAAGTCTGGACCATCATGAGCTGATTCCATATCCTTTTAAACAAGCTCCACTCATTCAGCTTGAACAAGACAGGGCAGATGTAATGACAGAGGGGATCAAAAGAGGTCCTCCAAATTCCATGGGGGGGGGGGGGGTTCTGGCTACAGAGTCAAGCAAATACACATTCAGTTCCTGTAGAGCAAGATTACTCTAGTACAAAGATTTTCTGTTGACAATAGCTCACAATATCTTCCTGTAAGAGCAACCCCATGGACACAAGCATAAGAAAACACTCTGTGCAACAAACACTGACACGAACTGTCACTTCCCCCAACCAAAAAAAAAAAAAAAAAAAAAATCAGACTAATCGATTCATAAACAAGCCTGCCTATATTATTTATGGAGGTGGGAATGTATGTGTCTTATATACATAAACACTCTTGTTTCCATAGGCATGTATGTGTATCTATGTATGTGTGTTTCTGCCTCCCACTAATTTCAGCAGTCTCTATTAAAATCTAGACTACCATACAAACCACCTTTAAGAAAATGTGCAGATGTTTAACACATTCTCCAAGAAAACAACATCACTGCTTCACTCTAGAAAAGGCAAATTGTTAAGCAAACAGATGACCTGCTTCTAGGCACTTCATTTTTCAAACTCCTGCATGGTCTCTCCCTTCACTCATTTAAAATGTCAGAAACCATAATCATGCAAGTCTTCTTCTACAAATTCCATATTCCAAACTACATACCTCCAACTGTACTTTGACAATTCTTGGCCTCAAATTATTGGAATCTTACTCAACAGAATATAAAAACAACTCATCCTGTCTAGAATTCTTAGTTTTACTAAAAGGTCATATAAAAATCAAGCTAAATGTACTTGTAATCCATCAGATTATGATATCTCACAACTCTCCATTCACTCTCTATTTACTATTCTTGTCTAACCTTTCTATACAATTACTCACCACTGTCTCTTAAGCTCTCCAAATATTTTGCTGTATATTGAATCATTGTATGTACTGCAAACTAGGCTTATTTATGTCACCCACACTTTAATTTTATTGTATCTGTACTTTTTTGTAATCATTGTAATAGTTTGTTCTAGTCTTCCTGGGATGACACTGAAATTGGTCAGAAGTGATAGTACTTTACCCTATAAGCATATATATATATATATATATATATATATATATATATATATATATATATATATATATATAAATATATAGGATCTATGTTGTTTGATCATATGCTCATTTGACTGAATCACAAATCATTGAACACAATCGACTGATAACTCATTTATCTGAATCACAATTGCTAGAAAACATTCTATATAGCAAATATACCATAGTAAAATATTTTTCAGGAGTAGAAGCTCCTGCTGCACCCCCCCCCCCCATAGGGGGCGTTGCCCCACACCCCTTTACTTGTATATGATTACACCATGTACACACAACAATGGAAACAATAAAAAGAAGTAAACACAATGAATCAGTGCAAAAGCACAAACAGCTAAAGATCTGGGTATAACACTTGACAGTGGCTACTGGAGATCTACACATATCTTCTGTACTCACTTCCCTAATAAATCCTAGGATCAGAAATGACACCATAACATACTTTCTATGTTGAGCTTCACTGCATTATTGCTGAATCTATTTAACTATCCCACATCTTTGAAAACTCCCTTTTCAAAGTAGCTCTAGCATGTAGTTTGAAGAGCAGCACTTCTACTGAAAGCCTATTTTGCATATAAAGTAGTGTATGACAAGTCATATGGGTAAAATTGTAACCATGCTCAAAGTTGCCCCAGTTATTCTATAGTCCTGCCCCTTTTCATTCATCTTCACCTACTCCATTGCTTCCTGCAGACCCTCTTGTCTTGAAGTCATCAGCTTCTACTGTCTGCAGGTGGAAATAATTTTCATAAAGGATTCTGTAGCTCATTTGTCATGCATGCAAACTAGCAGGGGGTTGTAGAGTACTACAGCTTTGGGATCAATTAGGAAGAAAAGGGTGACAGGCTGATGCTCTGTACTCTGATGCTCAGGCAGAGGGGTATTCAATGCGCTTAAGCTCTATTGTCACACAATGATTGTGTGCTTGGCAATTCTCTGGGAAAAAAAAAATCATCATTTAAATATCATAGGCTTTACATGCTGAGAAAATATGGAAACAGAGTGACACACCATAGTGTAGAGAAAGATTTACCACCTTTTGAAATTTAGCTAAAAAATTATTTGGAGACATATGGCTAACAAGTTGCAACATCATTAAGCCAGATTTTACAATGGCCCTGATTCTGTTCTCAAGTAAATAAAATTACTGAAAGTAAAAGAGCTAAATTTCACTCAAACAACTCATATTTTTATATGGGACCTTCTCTGCCGAAGATTTTTTCACAAAATTTTCTTAACTTCGCTACTGACTTAATTGCTCACTTATTCTTTTTAACAACAACCTCACTCAGCCACAGTTGTTCTCACCATTCTGTTTTAAAGCAGCTTTAACCAAAGATACTAATTTCATTTTTACTAAAATACCTACTGACAATCCACCAGGCTCTAATGATCTTCTTCCATCCTTTATGAAAGTGTGTGCCAATCATATTTTATAGCCATTTACAAATATTTATAATTTCTGTTTTATTCACAATAATTTATGCAAAATACAGAAGGATGCTACAGAAGGATGCTGTTATTAAACCTATCTCAAAAACTAAAAATTCTGGTTAATGTACCAATTTTTGACCAGTTTCAATGCTCCTTACTCTAGGAAAAGTTCTTGAGAAACCTACTTTTAATAGGGTTGCTAAATGCATCACTAATCAGTTCTCTTCTTTCTTATAACCAGTAAACTTTCTGGCCCAACAGGACTATAATGACTGCTATTTGGACATGTAATTCTGCTATATTAATGGCTATGGATAAAGAAATAGTTGTACAGATCTAACTTAAAATGTTTCCAAGGTTGACCATGATCTACTTCAATCTACTTTGATACCCATAGCGCAAATAACAGTGCTTCCCAATGGTTTGTTATTTTTTTTTTTAAAAGCACATTTTCTGGTAAAATATTCTTGTCTTTCTCATCCAAAAGACCCCTTAATTAAAGGTACTTCTCAAACTTTTATTGGGCCTCCCATACTTTTCACTTTATACAGTAACAGTGTTTCTTCAGACATTCCCCATCATCCTGTTATTCTTTACGCTAATGACATGGTCATCTACCAGTCACATCCATCACCAACTAACATTTATGTGATACTTCATCAAGATCTACTGTATTCAATTATATAGCCACATACAAAAATCAAAATTCACCAAACATTGTTATGAGCCCAGAAGATCTCACATTTTGTATTCCAATTAGGAAGAGAAACCATTTGGAAAAAGTTTTTGATGGCTCAACTGGAAGAAGCTCTGCCTTTGATTTCTTCAACTTCAAAGAAAAACCTTAAAACACTTCAACTTCTGCTGTTAAAATTTACTGGTTTAACTCCCACTCTCCTTGAATGGAACATCATCACTGTGTTATTAGAAATGCTAACTGAGTGCCAGTACAACAAGGATCACAACTGCTTCTTGGTTCCTTACTGATCAAACCCTTAAACCTCGGTGCTTTTCTAATTTTTGCAGATTGTTTCACTATTAGATAGAGAGGGAGCTTATGATCTTAGATCTCAATCTAGCCAAGTTCCTTTATTCCACACTACCCTCTCCTCAAGTAACGCTGTGATCATAACATCTCAGTTTTAGGAACAAACTTTTGGTAACCTTTACCTGCCATCATAACAGATTCTGTATCCTTCTGGAATGCAATTAAATGATCCAAGTCCTCACTTTTAAGAATTCAGTTGCCTTTGCTCTCTGGTGCTACTTTTTAAATGTATCCTTCTAATCCTTAGCATTCTTATTTTTAGTCTGTTTGACTTATGCTGATTTAATAGATTGTCACATAGATTATGATGTTAATTTTATTTTCTTCTTCTACCCCATCTTTCCCATCTCCCTGTCTTTTTCTTTGTAGTTTTTCTTTCATCACTTCTGCTTCACTCCTTTCCTTTCACTTTCATTATCTTTCTTTCTTTGGTTCTCTGCTCTTTTCCTTTCTTTCTCACTCTAGATCTTCCCTCCAGCTTTATCGGTTTTCCTTAGGATACTTACAAGCTTGACACACTTTACTATATGTATTTTGAATTGTGTATACTATTGTTATTATTAAAGTATTTGCTCAGCATTATCATTGCTTTCACTGTTTACACACTTATTATGTTATTTACTTACTGTTGATGTATATTTTGATGGAGAATTACTTGTTTCCCCAGGGTGAGCTTGGAATAAGTACTTCTGGATCAGTGATTTACCCCAGTTAACAAATCTAAATCAATTCTAAATAAAGAAATAAATATTTATCCTAATTTTGAATTCTGTGCTGATTTTGTAGTTCAGTCATTTTATAATTAGCAAAATACTAACATTGTGGCTGGAAATAAAACTGTCATTTTATATTACATACAGTGCATCCAAATTTATACTCCGATAGATTATGCACATTCCGTAAACCTATAGTGCAATGTGTGAATTGTGAATTATGTACAATGTTGCATCACCACATTTCTGTAACTAGTACACTGCCTGTCATAGATACTCCACATGGAATCAATGTATGCCAAAGTGTCATACTTTTGTGAAATGCATAGGTCTCTGGTATGCATTTTCACATACACCAGTGCTACACATTTGCTACCACATTTATGAATACCACTCTATATTTCTATATGGAAGAAACATCTGCAGTAACCTTCTAACGACATGCATATTTCACTGGTATAATACAATTTATGAAATGCCTTTGTGAAATGTTACTTTAAAGGCTCACAAATTACCCTGAAACTGCAACAGTTTTTTAATGTAGTTATTCATTAGAAAACATCAACCTAAATACACAGAGGTCAGTCCAGTTATCCATAACATAGCGTTTACTGAAAAGTCGCAAGTAATTTGTTATCAAGGTGAGAACCACATATATTTTTTAACTTGAAACTTTGATGAGAGCTAGTATGATCTTCCCCATTTCCTGTCATAATGAATACCATTTTATTTCATGCATATTTATGTAAATATTTTTAGCTTGAAAATGGCCACCCTTTTTATGAAGGGCAATTGATACACATGCGCAATCAATTAATTATTGTTAGTGTGTGTTGTTAAAATGGATTTTTTCACCATAATCAAAGGCTAAGTTAAAAGTGATTTTGTTTAAAATTGAACCATTAAAAATCATGGCTATAAGGTAGGCCAGAACATCTCAAGCTGGCAGAGTTAACACAAGTGAACAATAATCTGTACTTCACAACAGAAAGCAGACAAGAAGTGACCTTCTAAGCAGCCTTTATTCCATGACTGAGTGATAATCCAGCAAACCACTGATGGCAAACCTAAAGCTGGGCATTACAGTGACAAAAAAGGAGCAGCAAAACAAAAAACAAAGATTTTTTACATCCACTGAGCTTGGGAGATTCTCAGGCACCGCATGAAATTTCAGCCCATAAAGATGTCTGTTTTAATAAAAATGGGTAGCAGGTAAAACTGATTTTGCATATCATCCAGACAGTCTCTGCAGTCTCAAAATCAGGAATGTTATCACAATTTATATCAGTGCATTTCCATTTTATTATCCAGAAATAATGTGTTCCGCATACAAACAACCACTTTCATTAAGCACATTGTCATTTTATCAGTAGGAAAAGATCGAGCTCATTACTACATTTGCATATCAGAGTAGTTTCTTAAGTTATACATTTCAGGAGCTTGCTGCTTCTGCCTAATTTGCAAAGATGATATAACAATTATTAACACATTAGAGGTGCTGTTTATAAACAGTTTAAAACATAATGTTCAGCGGGTGAATCACTGCTTTACAAATAAGATGCAGTGATAATTATTACTATAATCTGCAATGTTAATAAAATACAGACTTGGTATAGATTTGGGCCTGTAAAGGCCTTTGTGAAATACAGTGGACAATTTTCATATGTACCTTTTATATGTAAACCTAGAGAGTTTTATTATATGTATTTTTTAACCAAAGAAGTCCACTGGACACATTTGTCCCTTTTCAGGGGGACCCTGCCCTTTGCTCTAACTGACAGACACATACATAACGATTAAAAACTACCCTGCTATGTGGTTTCAACTGTTTCGTCTGCCTGGATATTTAATGATCGTGATGGTCTTCATGTTAATGCGTTCACATTTAATAGAATGCGTCTTCAAGTACTGCGCTTTAAGCAGACCAAACATTTAGTGTCTGCTTTTCCACTTTATCAGCTGCATGAAAGTACAGCGGTGAAGCATGAAAGCATTTAAACTGTGTCATTTGCTATCAAATGTGGACATGATAACAGTATTTAAAAATCATGAGATAAATGAATGAAATACAAAGACAGATGATCACAAGCTGTAAGGAACGTGAAAAAAAAATAAAGTAATTTGCAGATTTCTGTTGGAATAAATAGTCAGAAGGGAAGGAGAGAGGGAGCCCTAGCCAAAATGTACTTTACAACAGAAGTTAATCAGCTGATGTGTTGCCCATTAAACAATGAGTACAGAACAGCTGCACTGATGCAAACTGGCATTTAGCTTGTTTTGTATCTCCAAATGACATAAACACAAGGTTTAATTTTGTGTTGTAAGCCACAGATGGTCATAAGTATTGATCTCTGAGGTACTGTGTGGTACCATTAAAATTTTTCACACTGAAATAAACTGGCCTCTTGCTCTGAGGCAGTTTTTTTTCAAAATCCTGCATTTTATATTCCATTATAAGGAGACTATAAAAATATTTTCTGGGACTGTGATGTCTTGTTTTACAAAGAAATCAAACCTTAGCTCAAAAAAAACCCCAATGTCTAGGATGTGATCCAGATCCTTGAAACACAAAAGAGACTGTTTTAATATGAAAGAAAATGAACTAATCAACCACAGACAAGATATGATAAACCACCGAACAGAAATTCATTCATCCATGCACTCAACCATTTAATCATTCACTTGTGAAGGGCGGACTAAGCTAATAAAACTTGTTTCTAAGCACATTCATGGAGATGGTAGATGCATTATGCAACATGACCTATTATCAGGCGCATTAAAAATAATATGTTGTGAAGTGAAATGAAGACATATTAAAAATACATGTAGATGGTGTGTCAATTAAATAACCCTGAAATATAACAAATACATTATAATATTTGGAGCGAAATGTCTCAAATTTTAATAAATTACTGAAGAAGAAGAAGAAAGACATGAATACAGAGGACAGGCAACAAGAAAAACAAGAGAGAGGAGCAGTAAAATGAAAGAACAAATGGAAGTGAAATAGCTTTACGCAAGAAACGAAAATAGAGGAAATGTAATGTTGATGTCTATAGAGGAAGATGGATGCAAAATGTACGAAGACCAGAAGAAGCTAAAGCAAAGAATGAAAAGAGGAAATGTAAATACAAAAGAAGTAATAAAAATAAATGGGAATTTACATTTGAAAAGTGTTACAACCATTTACACATTCTGACACTCATCTGAGCAATACATCAAAAATTCAAGTTTTCTGCCTACATCCACTGCAGCTGATATAACATACTGTATAGCCACATCTTAATGAATTAGTCCTAATGAAACTCAGACAAAACCTAGATACAAATCTTTCTCAAACGCATATGAACTAGTAGGTTTGAGTGGTGGCATTTTAAACATGTTTGCTGCTGTTGATAGGTATATCTGTAGAGAGAACACTTTAGTAAATGAACACAGAGGAGAACTAAGCCTGGGTGCTTAACTCAGTGGAGTACCATGGTGAAAGTGAGAAATAATGAGCATTATCTATTGCATAAGCAGCCCTTCGAAGTGCATAAAGCACTCATCTAGTGCTCCTGTGACAGCCAATGTTCAGAAGGAAGAACATAAAATATTTAACCTAAATAGCTGGACATTTCATTAACTTGTTTTACTTCCTAAGTCAAGTGACAGAAATGTTTTTCTTTTGTATGTAGTAACATGGTTTAATTGCTCTGTTATTTATATATTTTTCCAGCTATCCAACCGGGGTAGTAGAAAACATTA
This sequence comes from Protopterus annectens, assembly GCF_019279795.1. Classification (NCBI taxonomy): domain Eukaryota; kingdom Metazoa; phylum Chordata; order Ceratodontiformes; family Protopteridae; genus Protopterus; species Protopterus annectens. The sequence continues at coordinate 1,121,067,875 of NC_056743.1, forward strand.
TTATTATTATTATTATTATTATTATTATTATTATTATTATTATTATTATTATTATTATTATTATTATTATTATTATTATTATTATCTCTCCGTTGTACAAGCCCAGTAATATGAATTAATTTTTCTTTTATTTATAAATAGATTTTTTCAGCTATTCCAGTGGCATAGAAGAAAATGTTCTTCCTGTGATACTGGACACTAAGGTTAAATTTACAACCCAGGTATGACAGATGTAACCATTGATGGAGATAAAAGATTGAACAGCTGGTTATACCCACTACTTTCTTGGATAGATTTTTTCCATTGCCTGACAACCCATATGTGGAAAACAGGGGAGATTGTAGCATGCAGGCAATGGATGGACACAATTGTATGCAGTGTGGAATGGCCAAATAAGCATGCACAAGCTTCCTGCATTTAAGCAATTACACAGTGGGACTAGGTAAGGGCAAAAGCATAGGGAAAGAAGCACTCAACTCTGCAGCGTAATGGCCTCAGTTGTCTGCCACCCAGCCTTTATCTTTAGAAGGAATGAGTAAGGGGCAGCAAATGGACTGCATTCCGTTTCTTGAGTCCAGCAGTTGACAGAAGCAAACAACTTTTGTCAGTATACATAAAATGTACATTTCTGTTTAATAATGCTATGTCTCTAATGCTTGATACATGAGTTGAATGCTTTAAGAAAGACAGCAGGTGGCAAGGAAAAATAGTTTCCTGCTACAAAGATAAAAGTGTATTACCAGCTACTTTCAGTCTGAGGACAGCACTGCGTATATAAAAAGTGAAGATTATGCTACTTTCTACCTGATTTATAAATATGGTAATCATAGGACTATGGGTGCCTTTTTTCACTTTGTTTAAAATACTAGTTAACACATGCATTAAATAATGCAGTTAGGTCTATGTAAATAAAAAGAAAATCAAATTACATATTTCAGAAGAATCCAGAAAAGGTTTACTAAACTGAGTAATCATATTAAGGACCATAATTCTGAGTCAATAATAAAGTAAGGCTATATTCAATGCGTTATTGTTTAAGCAAGGGTAAACTAAGCTAGGTGACTGTGCCTTTTACCATTCAATAATTCAGTCTTTCTTAGCAAATAGAAATTTATCTTAATAATCAAGTAATTATACTGTTAAGAAGGACAGCTTCTGTAGACAGGTTATCACTAGACTTCAGAATTCATTGTCCTGCAGATTAAAAAGTTAATCCACTTCAGACATGTTTAAGGCCAAACATCATACTTTTATTTTGGACCATTATATTTAATATACAAGTCTGTAGCAGGCCTTACCCTATCATCTGAAGTATGAATGTATATCATTATAAATTGTTGAAAATTTCACGTTACTTGGAAGATGACTTTCTACAGGGAATGCAAAATCAGAATCATAAGAAGCTGTGAATAAATAGGCAAACTGTTGTGATGATGGGTAATATAATGAAGAACATCCCTGTTAGGAGACTGCATATCTTATAGTAAATGTAGATTCATATCCTGGGAAATTGTTAACATATTTACCCCACACTTTTAATAAGAGTAAATTTTAATAAGGTCATATATGGTCAGTATTCCTTTCCAAACAACAAACTACAAACTGAAATTAAAAATAACTATGGTTATTTGAAGACCCCACTTCATAAATTGCAGTTGTAAAAATAATCAGACACTGAATCAGGTTGTCTAGTACTCATAGACTTGCTGTTTAGGGCAGAATTTTGCAGTATTACTTCTACATGTCATAGGCCGATACTGTGCATGTCATAATATGTATGAAATATGTTGAAAGGTATCCAGCCAGTATACGAACTTTAGCTGACATATTGACTGAAATGTACACAAACTAGAATTGTAAATGAAGTGCCTTATAGTTTACATAACAAACTGCAGTCAGAAGCTGATAAGTCACATGTTTGCCATTTGAAAAAGGTTATGACACCGCATCTCTGAGGGGAGAAGTTAGATATTGATTCTGCAGTGGGAGCACCAGATACAGTTAGACTAGAGATGATATTTGGTCTTTGAAGAAAAATGGGACACCTTTTAATTTGGTGAGATCAATGAACTGAGTATCACTTCAGTTTTCAGAGTTGCAGAGGATTAGATGCCTTCAGAATTCTTGTTCCTACAGACAGGGTGCAGAAAGTATGAAAGTATCATTTGGGGTACTGATGGTGCTGAGGGTGTAGTGAGCCTGTGAAAAGAACTGTAGTAAACTGGGAAAATATTACTTATTTAAAGGAAAATGCAAGAAAGTGAACTAGGAATATTACAAATATATCAAATAAAGAAATGTTTAAAACATGAAGGATGGTGCATTGTACTTGCAGTTTCAGTAGAATGTGTGAAAGAAGCTAGTAAAGTACATCTTTGTAAATACTTATGTGGTTAGAAATACAAATGTGTGGGAAACCAATTCTACATCTAAGCATGTTGCTCTCTGCAGAACAATTTGAATTCCTACAAAATCACTCTCATGACTGTGTTATCCCAGCAGATGGTGGCAACAGTACTGTATGGGCTGGCAGAAGATACTAATCCTTTGACCCTGATGCTTGAAAACCTCTAGGGCTGGGGGGTGGCAGAATGGTTAATATGTTTACCTGAAAGATACAACATACAGGGTTTGATTCTTACCTTTGAGTTGTGAAATTTGGATAGACTTAAAATGGCCCACAAGGGCAGACAGTATAGTACTAACCTATGAACCTATAAAATACGAAAAATGGTCTATGACTTCATTTTTCATTGTGTAAACATATTTCCATTTAAAAATGAAACTAAATCTTGCCCCACAAATATTTGAACTGTTGCAAAATCTGGTGCTTTGCAGTTCTGGCTAGATCATGTGATAGTGATGCCTTATTTGGACAGTAGCTTGTTGAAACTTCATCCTCTTCCCCCTTTAATACATAACTGTGGAAATAGAAAGCCCTGAACTAAAACTCAAATTGATCCACAGGAAATCATTTGTAGGGACTGATAAATATAGAAAATATTAAGTCAAAAATTTACAAGAGTTGCTTGTTTGCTTTATAGAAAAATCATTGGAGACAGAGCTGAATCTAACTGATACTGCCTATTAGGATTCCGAACTTTCTATTTTTTTTTAATTCAGTACCAATAAGAATGTGCATTTAGCCAGGAGTAAGGAATTTCTACTCTATTAGACTTTAGATACACTTTTCTAAACATTATCTGTTTGGATATATATGTTCAATCCCCTGTACAAGTTTTATTTATTTATTCTTTACTGTTTAATATTTACAGAGAAAGAAAATGCTTTAACTTATTTATTTCAAGCAAAATGTTTTATTATTCAGGTTTAAATGCTTGTGGCTAGTGGTTTACATATTAGCTTAAAGGAATATGCATTTTACAGGTCCCTATTAGATCATTGAAAATCCAGTTAATTGAACATTTTCAGTATGCTTATATTGAACATGCCGTTCATTGAACTGTTCATAGTGAGAATGTGGTACAGTGAAGATCAGAAAATTTGCCCTTTCGTCACTGTGGTGCGATCTCAGAGTTGGTGTATATAATTAGCGAGGGGGGGGCACGGTCCCCCACAAGAGTGGAATTCGATGAATGGCATTTTTGATGTAATGCCATTCATCTAAGAGAGTTTTCATTGATGTAAAATAGACCCCATTTTACATGTTAATCCAACCATATAGTATTCATTCATTTGAAGGGTGACTGCTCCGAGCTAAATACAATGATTTACATATTTAAATGTTAGCTGAATTTAATGATAAACAGCATCATGTTTTTATTGTTTAGTTTTGAATGATTAGTGACAGCATATCATAAACTTGCAAAAAGACAATACTGGTGCCAGAGAGTTGCTATCTACTTCTCTACATTCTGGAACATGTGTGTGTGAGTGAGTGAGTGAGTTTGTTTGTGTGTGTGTGTGTGGGTTTGTGCACAAAATAATTTTGATTGTTTTAATAACTGTTGGTAAGACTGCAGTGGAAAGCATTGGACTCCATCTGAGGCTAGTGTAATCTGGCGGAGCCAGTCATTATATTTCTGATATCTGATCGTACAGTGTAAATTTTAAGGTCAGTTGCCTTTGATTTATTAATGAGTACCAGTCATTGGCTTAATGAGTATGAGTGGTTGGATTCAAACCCTCTATTGATCGTTTAGTTACATTAAGATATTGATGGCAGTGTATGGGTGTTATAGCCTGTATCCCTGTCTATCACATAAGAACTGGCAGTTAGTAGCTGTGCATTGTAGAAATAGTTTCGCTCACCAAAACAAGTGTATGTCCTTGCAGCTGCAAGGTGATACACAGCAGTATATCTTGTATAATAATTATCTTATCTTATTGTCAACTCATACTGCTAAGGAATCTCACAGAAATGACCTCTGTGGAATACAGAAACATGTCAGTGTCACAACTAACTAAAACGTGCAAAACTAAGGGGAAACGTATATGTATGTATATGTAAGAAGGACATGATGGCAGCTTAGTGTGCAGCTGAAATGTACACGACTGAAACAGAAGGCATCCAGCAGTGGCAGCAGGTATAGAGCAAGCAGCAAAATACCACAGTTCACAGTGAATCCCCAGGTAATATCAACCCCCCGCTGGAATTAAATAGACTAGGGCTGGAACTGAAATGCCTGGAGGTCAAGGTAGCTGAGAAAATGAAGCAATCTGAGTTACAAGAAGAGTGAGAGCAAGGTGCTGAAACGAAAAGGAAAGAAACAGAAAAGTAGTGCCAAAATGAGAAGGACATGCTGAGCTTTGTTAAAGGTACATGCATACTGGGAGGAAGGGCAAACAGTTCCAGATGCCAAGATCAGTACAAAATAGTTTCATTAATATAAACAGGGAATGATGTTAATAGTTTTATTCAGGCAGCTGAAAAGATGTGTAATCAAAACCAACTTGACTAAAGACAATGAGTGAGGTTTTCAAGTCCTCTGCTTGCAGGAAGGGCAATGCATACTGTATTAAAATGAATATTGTAGCTTGATTTGACTATTTAAAGATGAAATATATTGAAGGGCTTCAAATTTATTCCTGAAACGTATAGGAAAATTTCAAATAGCATAAAAAGGCAAATGACAGTGAGTGATTATACTGAGAAATAAGCACTTATATTCATAGGCGGATGAGTAGATGTCATGTCACTAATTCTGAAATATCGGGAGACCTTCTGACAAGGAAGCTAGCTCTGAATACTTTTGTTGATGACAAGGCAATCAAGTTAGCAGATTATGAGTGCAACACCGTTGAGGAAATGGGCAGAAAAGGTAGATTCTATCCAACAGCAGGACACAACAGTGTAAGTAGGAGTACTCAGCTCCACACGTGTATAAGTAACCCATCAATCTAAGCTTTTACAGCAGGTTCCGCTGTAAAAAGGGTGACTCAAGTGCATAATAAGGTCTTGAAGTAAATTGTTTTCAATGTATCTTAAAGGAATACATACAGTACAAATGTCCACAGTGATATTTTGGGGGAAGAAAAGTAATGTAAGTGATATAATAAAAGTAGCAACACAGTAGCAGATGGTTGTCTTGAAACAAACTGAAGATAATCTTGATTATTACAAGGGCCTGTATGATATCCTTGTAGAGGGTACAGAAACCATTGCAAAGAGGTATTCGGCATCAGATATAATGATCAAGCCTACAGGCGTTGGAAAAGACATGACATGGCCAAGCAGTTTACTCTGTTTAGTGCTATGGGGGGGACACATTTTCAGGAACCAATGGGCAAGAATGATCTGAGCTGGAAAGGGGCAGGGAAACAAGCAGTGGCAATGTCTGATGATATCTCAGCAATGTTTATATGATAACTCAGGAATGTTTGATGATATCCCAGCATATATTGAAGAAACAAACCAATGAAAAACAGTTGAAAACAAAAAACAATGCAAAGCAGAAAACTCAGTTTATACAGACCCCAATTTTATTATTAGCGCTTTCCTTTAAACATTGCCAAACTTCTTCAGATTTAACTCAAAATTGCATGCATCCACTTTAAAACTTTTCCTCATGACAAGACCCACTAGTCCTAACTGGAGTCACTAGATCTTAAAGGTACCATGACCAAATATTCCATTAAAAACAGTAAACTATCTTAAAGCTGTTTTTTAAATAGCAGAAAGCATTGCAAATATAGTACAACAAAATAAGGTGCCTGATATTCATTCAATAGATGTCATGTTATGATAATTTTCAACAGCTAAATTATTATGTTATTATAAAAGCTTAAAAATAATTGTAGCTATTGTTGTTATACCACTTCATTATAAAAGGCACTGTGGAGGTGAAAAGAGTCTTAGCCAGTATGTAGAAACCCCAGTGAGACAGACACAAGCAATCGCTATCAAGACAGGTGATATTGCTTCCATCTTCCTCCAGGCTGGCACATGTTGAACCCTCTCATAGTGACAACTATAACTTAGTCAGTCATTAAAAATCAATCACTTTTGCTTATATTGTGGCATCATTTTAGGTGATGGTAGGATAATATTCAAGATTAGTCTCTTTCCAGCTCTACAGACATACACAGAGAGTTCCTTCATGTTCCTCTTCATATAGTCTAAGTGGGTATATCTCAAGTCATTTACACCTATGTGAGGAATGGCCATATTATACTTAGGTTGAAGAGACTTCACCGCCTTGATGATATGATGGATTCTTGCACCTTTGAGGCAGATGACTGTGACCTTGTCTTTGCTCAGCTTTGTGGAGGGATTGAACTATAGAGTTGCCTGTAATAAATAAATTTCTTTGTCAAGGGAACTGTTATTTAGCCTGAAGGACTTGGTCAGACCATCCCAGTGACACTTATCTGAAGCTGTGGTGGAACAAGCTATGTATGGAATAACACAGATGTCTGTATGTTGCTCAGGTTTGGCTGTGGTGCATGTATCTTCAGTGCCATGCCAAGGAGGTCTTTGTGGTTTTGCAAGTGACTTTTGAAGTAACTCAGCATAGGAAGGCTTTATGTTTGCCTTGCAGTGTGTAGCTATGGTGTCAGTATGTGTACTAATACTCTATTAATGTGAGAGGTTTGTCTCTAGTTGTAATACGTGTTTGCACCTCTCACATAGTGACTTACTCTGTGGCAAGAGCAAATGGTTGTCAATGAGCATGTGGCTAGTGACAGACGGGGCAGAGACAGACTACGGACCAATGACTGATCTAGATGTGCCAGCAGGAATGTGTTGTGCAATGTTGCAGGATTTAGTGATCCTTGGGCTACAAGGAATGGGAGATATACAAGGGGAAAGTACAGAAAAGCAGTTAATGGAAAATAAAACACACATATATACATACATACATACAAATCAATAGGAGTGGGCACAGTGAGAGCAGTTACAGAATGATATAAAATACTACAACATTTTATACAAAATAAAGTACATTGTCATACCATATAATTTCATACTCAATATAGTACTGGCCACAAGTTCAGGACAGTGCAAAACAGTACAGTTCACTCGTGATAGAACTAACTGCAGTACAGTATTAGGCTATATTGTACTGTACTGTATATTATGCTATACAGTACAGTACAATATAGGCCTATAAAGTGCAATACAGTGCAGTATGGTTCACTAGTGGAATAGCTTAATGCAGTACAATACTGGGCTATATTGTACTGTACTGTACTGCATATTATGTTACTCAGTACAGCACTATATAGCCCAATAAAGTACAATGCAGTGGAATACAGTTCACAAGTGGTACAGCTAAATGCAGTACAGTATTATTGGAATAAAATGAACAGTAGGCACAGATGCCACAGGATAATAAACTAACAATTCTATAGGCAAGATATTACAATGTGGTGACCAATGCACACCAATTATTACTGTACAAATGGGCAGCAACCAAGAATGCCACAGCACATTAAGGCAGACAGCATGCATACAACAGTCTATAAGACTTCACTAGGAAAAAATGTTTCAGGATTCAGTGAGGTGGAAACTATAGTAGGCAAAATATTACAAGAAACCTTAGGTTCCACTGGCATAAGTTCCCACAGCACAGTATTTAAGGCTTATTTAGCAGGATCAGGTATTATAGTAATAATTTTAATGCAGAACAGTAGAACCAATTCAACAATTCACATCCAGGCTGCAGCATGTCAGGGTAGCAAAAAATCTACGACAGCAAGTATACAATAAAACACAAGAAAACAAACAAATCCCAAAGAATAAGGCACCACATCTGGAACAACAAATGAATTTATTATAAAGTGCTTTTTGTTCACACCAAATAGTCAAACTTCATCAGACACTAGTACAGAGTTCAAGGTAGATCATGCATGTCAAAGCCCAGCACAACAGTGTCAGTGGTCAAAAGACAAATAGTTTAAAACAGCCCTCAAGAGCACACATGCCATTAAAAAGTTAGCACTGCTGTATAACCACTAGTAATACAAGTCAGAAACAGCACCATCAATATCCCCTGCTCCCACCAAGGAGTCATTAGCTGGACTAGTTTCTGACACAAAATTATTACATCATACTCTGTTGTATAAAATAAGTTCAGAAAAGCTCACTTCCCAGGTGTTGTTGGACTGCTATTTCCAAGTGTAATGTGAAAGTATTTTAAACTGTTGCTTAGGAGATGATTAGTAAACACACAAACCATTGAAACAAATATAAAATTAATTAATTGTCAAAGGGATTCAGTTAAAGTAGTTAAATAAAAGTGCTTTGACTATAAATTAATGTAAAGAAGGGACCGTAGAAAATGATTTCCCTGTCTAAGGCATTCTTATGGGGTCATAAATTGCACTACGAGTGAAATAGTCTTAGCTTTAAAAAATAGTGCCAGTCAGGTCATTTTGAAGTATAACAATATAGAGAAAATATGGACCATTCAGTGGAATGCAGGGACATTAGTACTACATTGAAAATCAATATATAATACAGATTATCTCTCTCTCTCTCTCTCTCTCTCTCTCTCTCTGTCTCTCTTATTTATTTATTTTTTTAAGTTCTTGGCTGTGGTTTCCTTTACTTGATTACAAAACATTTGCTGAGTTCTGCTGGCAGGATGAAATGGATATTATTTTTTTACTCTTTTAACTAATGGTAAACATTTACTATAATTCTGGAAATATTGCATATTACACTAATATCTTCTGTATATTTTATGTAGTCCTTGGGAAAGACTTGATTATTAGTCTCGGGCGCAGTCTCAGACTCTCACTCAGGTGTCAGACAGAACTGTAAGATGTTTATAGTTAGAAACAGGTCTGTTGAATAAAGTCATCTCAGCATGTGTAGTTTCAGTAACAGAAGAGTGTACATTCTTAGAGGAAGAGTATTTAAGGAAGGCAGAAAATGTCATGTTAGTATGTTTATTCTTGTGTATTTATTTATTTGCATAGAATCTCTGTTAAAAAGAAATAAAATTCAGATATATTTTGCGAGCCTTGTGATTACCGTATGCATCAGATAAAGGGGCAGAAATTACATTTTTAATTTCCATCTTAACTTTTTAAATGATTAAGATGAATTAAAACATGATAACTACTACCCTTCTTCTTGTGGGAGGTTGGCATAATGGTTAAGGTGTTTACCTTACAGATGTAGATCTAGGATTTGATTCTCACCTGTGGTAACTGGCCAAGCTTAAAATGGTCCACAAGGGCATTTAGCCTAGTACTAACCTATGAACCTGTGTCGCTCATCTGGTCAGGATAAAACAGACAAGTGGTTGTTGGTTCAGTTCAAGCAGCTTTATTACACACAAACACATCAGGAATGAGGCTTTGTAACTTAAACTTAAATAAACTTATAAACAGACTGACTACTTCACTCATACATGTTAACACTCTGGCTGTTCTCTCAAAATGGCACTGCTGCCTGCACATGCTCAGTATTTATATGCACGTGCTACATCTGGAAATGCTTCTTAAAGGCTCTACATTCTCAGTCTTTGAGAAATAGATCATATACTAAATGACAGTATTCAATGACATGCAATTTACAGAAATGATCTTTTGACATGCAATTATACAGAACTAACAATCATGTCCAGGTTGCTGTGTATTTTATACTAGGTCTAGAAATAAGACCTGATCATGTAACGTAAAAGTGAGAATTGGATCTAGCAATGGGGACTGTCTTCAAGGAATGTTCAACTTTGGGGAGAACTGGGACATCATTAGGAACAGGAATGGATACTGCAACATGTTCTTCAGTATAAACATTGTCAGGGTTGCTGACATCTAGAGTAACAGGTACAATGTTGCAATATCACTTCTGACACAGGAAGAAGATGTCTGCAGTTTCTCCTGTATTCTATACCCTCAGATTCACTAAGTAGGATCTTGGCTCGGCACATATTCCTCTTACTTGACCAATTTGATCAAAGTATTTCACCGTTTGCATCCTCACTGTCTCTCCTTTTAACGGATGAAGAAATTTGCTCATTTTATCATAGCTGGACTTCTGAGAAGAATGTTTCTTAAAAAGTTGGGCTTTGATTGCTCTGTTGTTTTTTATCATTCGGCACCAACAAACTAGAACCGATATGCAAGGTTGTTTGGGTTTGCCTAGATGGACTTCTCTAAGCAGGTGAGCCAAGTATGTTGTCACGGGGTATATTTCTGAGATTAAGTAAATTCGAGAAGGTATCAGTATCGTCATGCTTTGACCTCTCTAGTAATTGCTTTGCACTCTGTGCTGCACGGCTGTTTGCCTGTGGGTATTCAGGACTACTAGTAACATGGACAAAGACCAACTCCTTTGCAAATCTCTGAAACTTTTTACGGTAAACTGGGAACTGTTGTCAGAAATAACTGTGTGAACAATCATGGGCTGAGAAATGACATTTCATCTTGATAACAACAGCACTGGACATTAGGTTAGGTAGCAAATCGATCTCAAATCAGTTTGAATAAGAGTCTACCAACACTAAGTAATGCTGATTGTTCCACTCAAATATGTCAGTGGCTAATGTTGACCAAGGTAGTTCAGGAATTTGACTTAGCTGAAGTGGCTCTTTTTTCAAATGCGGCTTAGTACTGTTGCACACTGAACAAGAAGAAAGCACTTTAGCAATGTCTTTCGATAGAGAAGGCCAAAATACTAGTCCTCTTGCTCTTCCTTTGGTAGAATCGGAACCTGGGTAGCCACGATGCAAATTCTGAATGTTTTCACACTGTAAGGAAGTAGGAACAACAACTTTTGGACCTTAGAAATTATACCATCTTCCATCAGCATCTCATCTATGTATGGAAAATAAGGTTGCACACAGGATTGCTTTGACGGCCATCCTACATTGATGAAGTGGTTGATCTTTTGTAAAACTGGATCAGTCTTTGTGTGATCTCAGCTCATCAAGTCTCGTGGTAGAAAAATTATGCACTTCCATGATATCAAAATAAAAAATATCTGCAGTAAGCTGTTCTGTGGTATTTCTGGGTGATATGGATAAGGTATCAGCCAGATAAAGAAGGTTGCCTTTTGTATAGACCATTCTGAAGTTGTACTTTTGCAATTTGAGCATCATTCTTTGTAGTCTTGCTGGAGCTGAATGCATAGGCCTCTTTAAAATAGTGACTAGAGGTTAATGGTCAGTTTCTATCTGGACAGCTCAGCCATAAATATAACCATGGAACTTCAAACATGCAAACACAATTGCCAAAAGTTCCTTCTCAATTTGAGCATACGGCATCTCAGTTTGGGTAAGAGTTCTAGATGCATAGGTCTGCCCTCTTGAAGAATAACTGCACCAAGACCGAACTTTGAAGCATCACAGGAAATAACTACTGGTTTGTGGACATCATAGTACTTTAATGTAGGCAGGTTGGAAATTTGCTGTTTGTGATTATCAAATGCTCTCTGGTGTTGTTCTAACAATGACAAGGCAACATTTTTGCATGTCAGCTCTCTTAAAGATGCTTATAGCTCACTAAAGTCAGGGATAAATTTGCCCAAATAGTTAACCATACCAAGAAAATGCTATAGAGCTTGGACATTGTCTGGAGTTGGCATCTCAAAAATGGCTGCTTGTTTAGAAGGGTCTGGTCATAGGCCTGTACTGGTAAATAAATGACCTACATAAGTAACTTCTGGTAGTCTGATTGAGGTTTGAGCTTTAAATTCACTTCATGTGCTCTGTTCAGAACTTTCCTGAGGTTTCCGTCATGCTCTGCTTCACCACTGCCTCCAAACAGTAAATCATCAACTATTATTGCACGTGGGTAGCCTGAAAAAACTTGCTCCATTGCACACTGAAAGACTTCACTGGCAGAATTTATTCCAAAAGGCATCCTGAGGAATCTGTATCTACCAAATGGGGTACTGAATATAGTCAGTAGTGAAGATTTGTGATCAAGCATTACTTGCCAAAATGAACTCTTTGCATCTAAGACAGAAAAAACAGTGGCATTTGGCATGACAGTGGTAATCTCCTTGACTGCATGCATAGGACGATGAGGTATTTTTAATGCCTTGTTCAAGTCTCTTGGGTCAATGCATATTTTGATTTCATCTGAATTTTTCTTATGAGCAGCTACCATGGAAGACACCCACTTAGTTGGTTCTGCGACTGGACAAATCATACCTTGCTGCATCATTTTGTCTAACTGGACATTGACTTTGTCCTGCAAAGCTATTGGAACTCTCCTTGCTGTTCTGATCACTGGGTCTACTTTCACGGAGTACACAACTGGAAGTTTGCCTAGCTTATCATTAAAAGCATCAGCATACTCTGAGAAAAATAGCATCACTGAAGCTGAAACTGGGACATGTGCTTAATGATGGACTTCTTTGGTAAAAGAAAGTGATTTCACTCTCAGAAATGTCTCTGAGATCTAATAATGACTGCACAGGTCTTCTGACTACATAAAAATGCAAGCTGTAACTGTTCCCAGCCAAATAGCATGAAAGCACTACTGAGTCTTCGGTATGAATCTCTTCACCTCCATAAGCAACAAGCTTCACACAACTGGCCCAATTAAGTTGCTAACCAGCCCTCACTTTAGCAAATATTTCTGCTGACATTACATTACACTTTGAACCAGTATCTGCTTTGAGCTCTGAGTTTACCATTGATCAGGACAGTGCAAAATACTTCATTCTTTGTCAGCAAATCTACTGCATTAACCTTTTCACTGACCACTGATACACCATCCACACAGAAAGAAGGGTTGCAGCTATCAACATGGCCAACTTGCTTTTTTAAGTGAGCTTTCTTAATAACTGAATGAGGTTTGCTTAATCTACAAAACCTTTGAAAATTATTCCATTTTTTACATGTTTGGCATTGCTGAACAAATGCTAAGCACTTCTCTCTTTTAGACTCAGGATTGGAACCACAATTATGACAGTTAATAATAAGACTTGGCTTGGGTTTTGCTGACTCACCCTTATACTGCACTGTGCATGCCCTTTTTACTTAGCTAGTCTTGGAATTTGCTAGAAAGCCAGGGGTCCTCCCAGGGAAACCCACAGGAGTTGCAGCTGCCATGTTCTTAGGCCTGCTTCTGCTTGCCACATGCTGCATGCTGTCTGTGTTTGCTCTAGAGGCTGTTGAAATCATGATCTTATCACTTGCAAGCATACTTGTGTACCTTTCTGTGAGCTCATGGATTTGACAAATCTCTATGGCTTTGCTTAACATTAAATCACTGTCACAAAGCAAAATCTTTCTCACTGCAGCACTATTAATACCACGCACAAGCCTGTCCTTTATTAACTTATCTTTCAAGTCAACAAATCTGCACATTTTGGCCTCATTTCTCAAGTCAGTGATAAAATTTGCAAAAGTTTCACCTGGCTTTTGGTCTCTTGTATAAAATAAGTGCCTGTCTAATGTAACTGTAATTGTCTGGGGATTGCACATTTCTCTAAATTTACATTTAAACCACTCAGGGTCCTCTCTTGTTTCAGCCGGTACCACAATATAGTGGTTTTCCCCCTCTCCTGCATATACTGCTGGTGCATACACAAATGAATGCTCTCTGTCGATGGCTTCTGACCCAACTAAGTTAAGTAAAATTAATGCCCTTGTACATGCACCTTTGTCAGAAAAAGCTGCTTGTATGAAAATATATTCCTGCTCAAATACTCTCCAATTCTCTGCTATATTATGCTTAAACACATGTGGAATAGGTCTGTGAAATTCCTCTGCCATTTAACAAACAGTAGTGAAGGTGCTTGAAATTATGAAGGAAGATATACACATAAATATATATGCCAGAACTTTATGCCAGTATGTCCAATAGCACAACAAACTCTTTGAAATAACTGCACTTTGCCAAATAAATCTCCATAGCACAAGAACATTTTGAAATCACTATACTTTATGAAACCACTCCTTATCAGTGCCAGAAATACTTTGAAATGACTGTACTTTATGAATAAACTGTACACAGCAGAAAAAGCTCAGATTAAAAAACACTTTGAGATTAATGCACTTTGCAAATAAACTGTACACAGCATAAGAACCTTTCAAAATGACTGTACTTTGAGAAATAACTCTGCACAGTGTAAGAAACATTTTGATATGGCGGCACTCTGCAAATAAATGCACACAGCACAATAAACTTTTCAAAATGGCTGTACTTTGAACTTTACAATATAACTGAACTTTGCACACAGCAAACTCTTGGAAATAACTGCACCATAATAAAGCACACACTCTGCAATCACTTTGCACAATCTGAGATACTTCGAACAGCTCTAGTTATGCTTTGAATGGCTTTGGTCAATGCGAAATAGTAGTTTGTGCCCGTATATGGTATTCCACTAAAAACATGCAGTTGCCTTGCTTTTTAAGCTTAATTTGCCCCTTTATTGTACTCATTATGCCCTTTTAATCTCTTATCATACTCATTATATGTTTATTGTGCCATTTTTACTTCAAATATATTTGTCATGCAAATCAAAGGTAATTCTGAGCCCATATGAATATCTCTGCAAATTTTATCAAATATCGTAGTTTTGAACATTTTGTTTAATTAATAATGCATTTTGTGCCTTTTGTTTGATTAATAACACGTTTTGTGCTACTTGTTTGACTAATAATGCATTTTGTGCCTTACGGATGCTCCATTTCATTTTCTTTGCCAAATAGATCATTTGTGCAAGTTTTTGTTACCTTAAGTTCATTTCTGGCCTTTTTTTGTTTGTCTGAGCTCCGTTTCACTCAACCAGCTTAATCTGCATTCACCTTCAACTTGGCACCTCATGGCTTGAAGAAGTTGCTCTCTTAATCCCACTTCTGACACCATGTCACTTGTCCAGTCAGGATAAAAATGACAAGCAGTTGTGGGTTCAGTTCAAGCAGCTTTGTTACACATACACCCATCAGGAATGAGGCTTTGCAACTTAATAAACTTATAAACAGAGTGACTACCACACTCATACATGTTAAGTCTCTGGCTGTTCTCTCAAAATGGCACTGCTGCCTGCATGTGCTCACTATTTATATGCATGTGCTACATCTGGAAATGCTTCTTGAAGGTACATACACAAGCACTGTTCTACACTATGAACTATTGACAAAGCAAACATTATCATCAATTAGCCAAATGCTTAAAGATTTTATTACGTACATCTGTCTACGTTCTCTATTTTTTCTGTACATTAGCAGGAATGCAACTCATTACTCTTGTGCTGTTCATATCCTGTCTCTCAATGATAAAGTTAGTGACATCTTCTGTCTACTGTCTGAATAGGTCAGTGTAGTTTCTTCATGTACCCATATTGGTTAAAATAAGTGGATAAAATGAAAGTTAATGGAGTGAAATAGGTCCAGGCAAAAATTCTATACTGTTTCAGATGTCCAGGTATGACTAATAATTTCTCTTATTAATGGAGCATGCTAATTATACTCCACAATTCTTATGCATCCCTTTGAAGTCAAAGGTTACACAGCAAGAGTTATTAAGCACCTTTCAGAGTGCTTATTCCCTAGATTCATTATAGATCATTCACAGAATCAACCATGAAGCAACAAAGAAGTGGTAACAACTTTAAAACCTATAAAACATTTCTCACTGACACACACACACACACACACACACACACACACACACACACACACACACACACACACACATGCTGAAGCCTTTTGCATCTTTTAAAGCTGCTAGTCCATCAGATATACACTTAACGTCTGGTCACTATCTGTTTGACATTGCTAAATGCATCACTGCTTTCAAAGACGTAAAGAACTTTGTACTCCTACACATTTTTCCATTAGCTAGTAGAACATCAGAGCAGCTGAAGCTCTGTCTATAGCAAAGGATTATGATCAGAGTTCTCCAGTCAAAACTATTCATGTGTTCTCAACATGAATGTCACAATTCACCTCCTGAACTTTGCTTTGCTACACTGTTGAGGCAAATTTCTTGACATGTATGTCTCAAACACAGAGCTAGTTTAGTGTAAACATAGTTTATACTAATCTTACCATAGTTAAAATGTGTGGGTAGTACAGTGACTCCTTCCTTTGGTATATCATGCAGGATGAATGTGGCTAGCTCTCTGGTGTCATAGCCAGGGTGTGACAATGAGATTTCCTTAGGGAAAGGAGAAATGTTAGCAAACTCTCTTGATAGCCATGAAATAAGCACCATTTTATACATCTACAGTACAAATATTTAAGAAATTACTTAAGTAAGTCATTGCATTTGCTTCATATTCCTTCCTGCTATTTCATTGATGTATTTGCTTTGTTTTCTTGTTAAGATTTTAACCCTGCTATAGTAATCTCCTCTCCTCCAGTATTGGTATCCTATTTGGCTAACATACTCATGGTAAGAGACTTAAGCATCTTTTTCACATATCATTTTTTTATTCATCTTCCTTCTCATATATTTCAAATGCATATATAGATATATATATATATATATATATATATATATATATATATATATATATATATATATATATATATATATATATTTCTTTTGCTACTATTTTGTCTTTTATGTAACTATATACATATATATATGAAATTGTAATAGCAAATTGAGTTAAACCTAACATTTAAAGGGGTACAAATCATAACCATGTAAACCAATACCAACCATAATAAACATCATGTTCAACACTTTTCACTGTAAAATCAACATTCTTGATCAAAAATATTTTAAATATTATTATAAAAATAAATATAAATAAATGAATATTTAGTTTTAGATTCTGAGGAAGTCCATGTAATTATTGGATAAAAGCACTTAATCTTTATTTCATTTAAACTGTTTGGTTTTATTTTTTATGAAGTCCATGGAATCCTGAATTATTAGCTGCTGTGATAGTTTCAAAATCATTCTTTCCACCTTTGATTCTATTTTGAACCAACTCAAAAGTAGTCTCTTTCTTATAAATTCCCCATGATCTTGCCAATGACGAATAGTGTCATTCCATTTGAACCAACTTCCATTTATTGCTCATGAAAGGAAGACCAGAAACAACACGAGAAGCGATAAAGTGAAGCTGACTCGGTGCTGCTTACTTAATGTATGAATTAAATAATTCATGTAGCTGTTGCATTAAAATTTTTAATTGCTGATAATTTTTCCACGTTACTCGCACACGTTAACAGTGATTAATCAGCAGCCCTAGTATTAATACATACATTGCCAAAATCTATGAATTTAATTAAATGTGTTTAACAAATTCCACTCCTTGCTCTTGGTGGATACTGGTTTAAAGTGATATAACATCAAGTGTCACTAAAAACACTTCCCCTCTAACCACAATACAATTTTGCAATAATTCCAATAAATGCCAAGAGTCTCTTAAATAGAATTCTGATTTCTTTACTATAGTATTTAATTATAAATAGGTTCAGTTTTATAGAAATCAGCGGCCACTACTAGCCTAAAGGGTAGTTTCAATCAGTCTTTAAATATATATATATATATATATATATATATATATATATATATGGTTCCACTTCATATCATCGAATTATCATTTCATCGAATTTCAAATCATCGAGACCAAATCGTCAAAAACTCATTTCATCGAACGCTCATATCATCAAATCTCAAATCACTGAAAACTATAAAGCAACTATAAATAACATCCCAGACACTGTTTACTATGTTTATGCAGGGGGGCAGTGGGGTTAGGAAATGACCTTTTTCCCCAACTGTAGTGCGACCTTGGAGTTGGTATATTTATTTACGGGGGGGGTGGGGGGCGGAGCTCCCCGCATGGGGGTGCAGGGGGGCTTGTCCCCTGCATAAATGTAGTAAAAACTTTGTGGAATGTTATTTGTAGTTGCTTTATAGTTTTCAATGATTTGAGATTTGTTGATATGAGTTTTCGATTAAATGAGTTTTTGACAATTTGGTCTTGATGATTTGAAATTCAATGAAATGATAATTTGATGATATGAAGTGGAACCATATATATATATATATATATATATATATATATATATATATATATATATATATATATATATATATGGGTCTACTTCACTTGACAGAAAACTCACCAGACTGACACTCATTTCACTGAGCACACTTGACTGAAAGCTCACTTCACTCAAAACTCATTTGACTGAAAGTCATTTTGCTCAAAGGTATATTCCCTTTTTCCCACTGTACTGCAATCCTGGAGTTAGTATATATAGTAAGGGGGTGTGGGGGGCACTGCCACCTTGTAGGGGGCATAGCCACCCACACAGTTTGGGTACATATTGTCTTCTAAAAAGAGTTAATTATTGCAGTTGTAAGTATCCGTGTATATGGTTTAAAATGCATAAAAGAGACATAGCCCCCCACCTTCCCTTACTATATATACTAACTCCAGGATCGCACTACAATAGGGAAAAGGGCATATACCTTTCAGCGAAAAGAGTTTCAGTGAAAAATGAGTTTTCAGTGAAGTGAGCTTTCAGTCAAGTGTGCTCAATCAAGTGTGTTTTCCGTCAAGTGAAGTAGACCTATATATATATATATATATATATATATATATATATATATATATATATTTGTTTGTTTGTGTCTTTCGGCTTTTCCCGGTTAGGGGTCGCCACAGTGGAACTCTGGTCCGCTAATGATTGGTAGTGGATTTTTACGTACCGGGTTACCAGCCCTGATGCACAACCTTCAACAAAGTCATGCCCCATTCACGTATGCCTCCACACAGAAGACGTTCTAGCTGAGAATCGAATGGGACAATGTCTTGCTATGAGGCGACAACCCTACCGTAGCACCACCACCGCAGAATCATATATATATATATATATATGATATGATATAAAAAAAAGTGCATGAGCTCATGTACTGAAGGTGTTAGAATGGTGAATAACATGGTACGTGTGCAGACACAGCACCTTTTGTTTCGACTTTTAAGGATGTAATCCAAGGAAACAAGGCCTGGCTGTTTATATGATAGACTTTTGCTAAAGCTGCATTAAGTGTCAGGAAAACAATCATACATCCTGATACAGGGTACTTGCACGTGGCCTGCCCTTTATAGCAGGGGTGCCTGCATACTGAACTACTTGTTAATGGTAAGCCAATAGATTTCTGGCTTGCTTTTGCTCAGATGCTGCTCAATTTAGTGATCTATTTATTTATTTTTGTTTCTACAGTAAATGCTGAGCTATTTTCACCTCTAAGTTTTCTTTTTCTGTATATTGCAACTTGTCTGTTGCCATATTTACCCAAGTAGCCACAGTTAAGCTATTGCACAGATAATTACTCTTACTTATGAATTCTGCACTACTCAGGATTAGGTTTATAATAAAAATTAGCTGCCTCACAGCTCATGGTTTGTTAAAGAGATACACTGATTTCCCAGTACTACAATCCTCTTGATCATGTCCTCCCCCATCTTGCATCAAAATAATTTGCTGTAGGCACTAATAGCTGGATCTTATGTTAGGTACAGACTAGTGTACATGGCACATTATATTTCACTGATCGTACAGAAGCATATCTTCATTTCTGCAATGCACTGTAGTTTGTACAGGGGCATGGTAAGCTGGAATATTTCTGAATGTGATTATATCTCTTTAAATACTAAACAACATGTTACAATGATTGGCATGTCAAGTCAGAGTTGCTCCAGAGAATTCAATTTTCAGTGGAGACCTCATGATGTTTAAATCATATATGCTATCTTTTTGCGTTAAGCTTCCTGAAATTACATGATATCAAACTGGCAAAATAACTGCCAGAACAGAAATAATGTATCTGTAGAACTGAAGAAATATATTTGCTGTTAAACATCACTCTGCTTGGAAATACAGAAGTAGAATTCTCAGTGAAAATAAGGCTCAATTTTACCCCCATTATCTTTCTGTTAAAAAGAAAACTTGGCTAAAAGAAGCTTCTGGTACACAAATTTGATTTATTACTCACTGTAAGTGGACTCGCTGAAGACATGCAGAGTGCCTCATTAATGTTTTTTGCAGGTCAAGAATCCATAAAGGTGCTTTCTTGGATGAAGATAAATGCAAAATATCAGTACTTAGAAACACATTCAGTTACTATGTCAACACAGAAAGACATTTCCATTTATTTCTCATTGGGTCTGTACAATAATACAAGTTCTTTTAGAAAAATATAGGTGCATATCTCTCCAAGTTGAAGAACAGCTCAAAAGACTATGACATTGGTGAGCCACACGATTCCATAATAATAGAGAAAATAATTTGTAGTATAATAAATTATAGAACTAGGGGCAGGGTTTTAAGGGAAACTGACCCTGAACATAATAAAAGATGTGAAGGTATACAGAACAAGTGAAACTGCTAAAACACAATTAAAAGTATTTACTGATAAGAATAATATTTGTAAGATAAAATACAAGTCAAATAATTGTATACCAATAATGAGAAATTATGGTAGGGCGTATTGTAGATGGAGTGGATATAAGAATGCTATACAACAATGATGGAGGCCATAGAAAATATTGCATTGTTTTAACTTACAATAAATGTGGCTATAAGGATGATAATTAATGCTACAAAATCTATGCTAGGAAATAGCATTGTTTTCATAGGTTCATAGGTAGGTACTAGGCTATTGGCCCTAGGGCCTATATAAGCCTCGCCAAAAAGATACCCTGGCTTTCGCCACTCAAGAAAATTATTTAACTGTGCCCCTGTCAAGCAGAGCCACAGAAGTGATCCCAGGGGTGAATTTCCTATTTCCCATCCAATCATCAAGATTTTTCTTGAAGAGTGCTAATAAAGAGCTTTGTTTGATATAGATAGGCAGTTTGTTCCAGATTATGGGAAGTCTCTGGTACAGGAATCTATCTCTCCAGCATGTTCTGTTTATTGTGATGACAAGGATTAGGTCCCTAGAGCGTGTAGCTCGGAGGGATTGGGATTTCTTTAAGTGGAGCATGTCCAACATCTCTGGGTTTGACATAGCTTTGTATGTTAGGCAGAGATCGCCTTTGAGTAGGCGATATGCGACAAGTAAAACTGAAGTTTTTTTAGACGGTCTGCGGAGGGCATCTGTTTGAGGCCTGTATTCCTTTTTGTGAGGTATTTTTGTGTCCTTTCCAGTTGTTGTAGATGTCTTGTGAGGTACATACCAAAAGGGGCATTGTACTCAATAATGGGTCTAATGAGTGCCGAGTAGAGGGGAACAATGACCTCTTTTTTCCTGGATGAGAAACATTTTATGATGAGGTGTGCCATGTAGAAGGATTTCCTGACTAATGTGGCAATGTGATTATCAAAGGAGAGACTGCTGTCCACCTGTATCCCAAGGTCTCTTATCACACTTTTGGTGTTAAGTAGACTACCGCCTATGTCGGTAGTTCATGGGTACAGAGTTTTTACCAAAGGGGATGACAATGCAATTTTTGGCATTGAGCTTGAGGCCATGGCTTTGACACCAGGCATCTGTCTCAGTGAGGCCTTTTTGTAGGATGTCCACATTGTTAGGAGTTTCAATTACGGCTCCTAGTTTGCATTCATCTGCGAACTTCATTAGCTAAAGACCTTCTGTGTTAGCCTGTACTTCAGAGAAGTAGATACCAAACAGGAGAGGACCGAGGACTGAATCCTGTGGTACTCCACTTGTCACTGGTCTGAAGTCAGATTTGGAGTCTGCTACTTTCACAGTGTGGGTTCTGTCAGTGAGCCAGTTGGCAACCCATCTTGTGACATAGGGATTCATACCTAGTTTAGTGAGTTTATCTATAATTCCAGAGTGAGTGATGGTGTCAAAAGCCTTGGCAAGATCTAGATAGGCTGTGTGAACCACCATACCCTCGTCTTCAGCTTTGGTGACTGCTTCAAAGAAGTCTATCAGGTTTAGGAGACATGATCTGCCTTTTACAAACCTGAACTGGGTGGGGTCCAGAGTCTGGAGATTACCAATGTCTTTGTTTATAAGTTCCATGATGATACGTTCCATGGCCTTGCAGACCAGGCTCGTCAGGCTAATGGGACGGTACTTCCCGGGGTCTATGGCAACTCCCCCTTTGTGGAGTGGGATAACTGTCATTGTGCACCATTCAGTGGGCTATGATTAAACATGGTACTTAGGTGGGGTGCCAGTTTGTTCTGTAGTTCGTGAACGCAGCCTGGGATGTTGTAAGGTCCCATGGATGCTGTGTTCTTGGCTTTGGAGAATGTGTTTTTTACCTGTGCAGCTGCGATTAAAGTAACTTTGCTTCTTCCGGTATAGAGATGGGCCCTTTAGGGGGTGAGGGGGGGTAAAGGTAGCACTGAACCTATCTGCCAGGATGTTGGTAAATCTATTGGTTCTGTATATTTAGTGTCATTGTGCTGTAACTCAGAGCAGATCTGAGTGTTGCCATTGACAACATTTTCTAAAATATGTAAATGAAAAACGTGTGTGGAAAATAATTTGCATGTTACTGACCAGAAATATGTAAATGTTATGTTTGTGGAAACTGTTGAAGTAAAAAGATTTAGTAATAAGAAGACTGAAATGTTGTAGAGGCACTGAGACACGAGTGCAGGTATGACTGTTGGAAATAAATACTGATAATAGACAGAATGTGGAATTTAAACTTGCTATAACTGCAAACTATAACATTTTGTCAGTGTGCATGCATGTGTATGTATCTGTCTCTCTGGCATTGGGGGGAGTATTCATATGGACAAGTGTCAGTATACATGCGAGGGATAAATATAAATCAAAAGAGCTTGGGTGTCACACCACTGGAGTGCTGCTGTATGGCATTCTAACATGAACCATTTGAACATCTGGTATCACATACAGTAATCAACAGCACATATAGTGCTATTTCTGTTACACATTGTGCATGTGGGAATGAATGACTAAGGGCAAAAAATCCTGGGGGAGATGCAGAGAGTTCTCTCTGCATGGGAATTGTTATGGCTAGGCTTGTACAGGCCCTAGGGTCAATAGCCTAGTACCAACCTATGAACCTATGTCACAAGTATAGGCAAGACCCTACAGCTTCAGGAAGAAAAACATCTCTTCACCTTGAATGATGCCTAGGTATAAAGAAATGATGATTGGTTTCAATAATTAGGTAAAGATTTTGTGTCACTTTTGGGAGATCCAGTATGTGTCAGCATGGGATGAGATGTTTGACGGTTCTACTTGATTTGCATGGGATGGAATGCACCTCTCTCTCATTCAAAGGCATTCATATATTGGCTAAAGGCCTTGCTACCCCATAGTGCCTTTTTAGGCAAAGTTCAGTTAATGAACATTCCAAAATTGCAAACATATAAACATCAAACCAGGATCAAATTATTGTGGCTCTACTAAATTCCAGAAGTCTAAACAACAAGGTCCCCTTGTGCTTTTGGACAGCATTCATATATGTATAATCACCAAAACATGGTTTAAATTCTCAGAAAGCAGTCCTTCTACACCTGGGATTAGCACCTGTCATGCCTTCAGACTCAATGGCAGCTTTGGTGTTGTGTCCATATTTGTCAGAGATCTTATCACCTTTTGAGAGATTCCCAGAGACCAACAAATGGAACATACCAAAATCCAAATCACACTAAAAATCAACTATCAGTTGCAGAACAACTTTAATAACCCAGGAAGTTCAAGTCAGGTTCCTAAACATCATGGTTGAACTCTCCATAAATAAGAACTCCATTATTTTGGGAGAGTTTAATTACCCATCAATTAAATGGAGTATCAACATCTCCAATGTGGGCTATAATACGGATATATAGATAGAAAGAGTACTTCCAGCATCTTCTGAATGAGGAAAATCCCACAGAGGCTGTACCATCCCAAATAAAAGAAGAACCCATTATAGAACAGCCCACTGTACAAGAGCCCAGTGCAGAAGAAGTAAGAACAACATTTAAGAAAATAAAGTCAGGGTAAGCATCAGGTCCA
>NC_056743.1:1121097177-1121109677 GCF_019279795.1 Protopterus annectens
TCAGTAGCTTTGAACTTCATATGACTCTTATATGCCCCATCCCTGTTGCTGTGGCAGAGTGCATGGGGCTGCAAAATTTTACTCAGGTTGTTGCTACTCTGTGGATATTGTCTGGGTAATTTATAAACATTTAAGCTTCCTGGATATGCCTATGGAGTATAATATTGCAATGAAAGTCTCTGGTGGGTGTCTCCCTCACTTTGGCATGAGCTCCATGCCGTCACTGTTTTTGGGTTGGGGCACATTTGCTTGTCATAGCTTATTTGAGTGCACTACATACACTATTGGGATGTACCTTTGGACCTTTTTACATATTTCATATGGTGTGTGGAGTGCCGTTTCAAGTAATGATGATGCTGTTACTTAACTACGCTGTGCTATGCTGAGCAGCACATAACCATTTCTTATTCTTTAGGTGCTGGGGTCAAACATCTCATATTGTTTGTACAATGTGCAGTGGCACCTTGTAAATCCCTGACCCTGATCTGCAGACCACACACCATCCCTATACAGTTGCACACTGTGTCTATGAATCCTGGTTGGAGACAGCTCAGATACCATGCAAAGTCAAAACTGTGTTCTCTCCTAGTTTAATTTCTCCAGGTCTTTTGGGTTTCTAGTACCATAACAGGAATGGATCCATTCATAGGTCAAAATAGGATTAAACTTCATGAAATTAGTATCGTTTCAGCCTTTGATGTCAGCCAAAAGTGAATTTGCAGCACCTTCAATGTGCCCAAAACTAACTCATTCTGTAATTCTGTATGGCTATGCTGTTTTGTTTGCAGACTTAGGAATCTTGCCAAAAGTGTACCACAGACAGATAAAACCTAATTCAGTGTAAATAATGTATAATCCTAAGAGAAATACCTATAAAATACAGAAGTAAGGTAAAAGAGGGACTAAAGAGAACGGGAAGCCTAACTATCATTAAGAAGCACTTCGAGCCAACAGAATTAGTGAATACAGTGGCCATTGTTGTGAAGAAAAACAACACTTGCACTTGTATTGAACTTCAAGATCTAAAACAATTACTATTGCTTACTGTTAAAGAAGTGATCTCAGACATGGCATGTGCGACGTTTTCATTATGACAAACAAAGCAGGCTTTTTGGTACAAAAGACTAAGTGACAAAGCTCAAAACTGTGTACATTTAATATACCTTTGGGAGGATATAGGCTTCTCAGACTTCTATTTGGTATTTAATATGGACTACAGGTGTACTAAAGAGCTGTTGTCCATATAACTGAAGGCTTTTAAAGTGCTATAACTATAATTAATGATCTATTATTGTGACATCAAAGAAAGAGCACAGTAAAAAAACTGATATATTTGAAATGAGTCATATTTTAGTGTCAGAAGGTCTTAGACTTGATCCAGAAGAAATCTGAGCAGTTGTGCAGATGTCATTCAAAATCATTCAGCTGTTACAGAGGTTTCAAGGAATGATGCATTTCCTTGCAAAGTTTGTACTTAACATGTCTGAGATAACATGTCAGCATTACAGAGATTTCTAGGCATGATACTTTATCTTGTAAGCTTTGTATACAATATATATTAAATAGCAATGCCTCTTAACAATTTTGTTAAGAGTAAGACACCTGAAAATGTAACTATTAAAAGGAAGAATTTTAAATTGCACATAAAATAATTACATATACCTCAGCATTAAACTTCCATGATGTGAAAAATTCAGTTGTGTTGCAAGTAGACACTAATCAGAATGACATTGGAAATGTCATTCTATAAGAAAATAGATCAGTTGAATATGGGTCAAGAAAATTTAGAGACACAAGAGACTTATTTGTGCTGTGGCGCTTGAGTTAAGTAGTGAGTTCTCTTGTTGGTGCACCTGGTTAGGTAGGGGTTCTAATCGCAATGCAGTCAACTAGTGTGTGTGTGTGTGTGTGTGTGTGTGTGTGTGTGTGTGTGTGTGTGTGTGCGTGTGTGTGTGCCGCTAATCAGAGAAGTGTAAGTGTGCATCCTACTATCAACAATCCAGTCCCATGGAGTGCAAATATTTTAGGTTGAGGTTGGCATAACTGTTAAGGTGTTTACCTTAGAGACAAGGTACAGGGTTTGATTCTCACATGAGGTAATTGACTAGGCTTATAATGGCCTCCAAGGGCAGTTAGCCTAGTACTAATCTATGAACCTATATACTCAACTAGGAGTTCAAACAATGATTTTGGTAGTGAGACAGGATGGGAGTTAAAGGCTGGTGATGGCTTGCTCATCCTGAGGAAAGGAGTGGTGGTTTCAGTTGACTGATTATCAACATGCAAACAGAGGCTTTCATGGTACCGAGACAGTCTGGACCAAGGACATGGATTTAACAATGCCAGGCAAGTGACAGAGAGTATAAGATGCCCTTTAGTGATATGGTCACTCACACTGGCTAATAAGAGCATGGTTAGGGCCTTGTCAGAAACTCCTTTATTGCTGGGATGCTGGTGAGGGCACGCACCACCTTACTGGCTGCATGAAAGACAGCGTGTATGGTCAGCTCTTGCCTTAGTGAAGGGGATTCACAACACAGTGGAATGGATGAACTCAAGACTGATAGGCTTGATGATTGTGCTTTTTACCTCCTTACCTGTCATAGGAAAAAATCAAAATAAGATGTTGCTAATAGTGTACAGATGTGGGAAATTCCATTAATATGCCTGTGGTAAATAAGCTCATATGGCAAAAGACCATAAACCTTGCAAACCAAATTCAAAAATTCTTTGTACATGGTATCTTCTGGATTGCAGAGGATGTTACTTAATCTACAGAAGTAGGATATGGAAGTGTAATACAGATTAGAGGAGAAAGTACACATAGGAGATAGATCAAGAAGAGCCTATTTCCCAGAGAACCATGACGTACTAATGAAGAACTGGAGATTTTTTGAGTAATAACACAGTTAGAGGTTAATGGTAAAAGAAAAAAGTAAATTAATTTCAGAGGTTTCCTGATGCTGGCTTAGAAATACAATCACCGAAGGGTATTGCATTGAAAAACTAAAGTTATCATTAAGGAAAGCAATTCACATATTCTTCTTTCAAGATAGAAATAAAATATGTGCAGAGCCAGATGTTCAAAGCTAACAAAGCAATAGTCCCCGATAAAATTAGAAAAATGATGCTTAACAAGGTACAATAGTCACATCTGGAAATGGTAAAGTACAAAGCAGGAGGAAGAGCTAGAATGCTTTGGCCAGGAATGTCAACACAAATAGAAAAAGCAATATAGAGTTGTGCCATTGCAGTGTATAAAGTAACAGCAATCTAGTAAGATGAATGTTACATACCCTGTTCTATATTGCATGGGAAGCAGAGTGGTACAGATTTGCTCCCAGTCAGAGAGGCCTTGCATCTCATATATATGTATATATGCATGTGTCCATAGTGAATTTAAGTCTATATTCTCAATGCAAGGCATATCTGATGTTTTCTTACACAGTTATGGTCCACAACATGGAAATTATGAATTCAGAAAATTTGTGCATGACTGGGAATTTTTTCATGTGATATTTGGTTCACGCTATCCCCAGTTCAGTAGACAGCTTGAGAAAACTATCCAAACAGTGAAGACAGTCACGTGAAATAACTTCAGTCAAGCTTATGAAGACTGCAGTCTTACAGTTCGGTTTGTAAAAATAATCCATTGAAATTACTCAATTTTTAACCATCCCAAACGTGAATGGATATAAGCATAAAATGCAGATTACCTCCTTCAGCTGCATCAGTGATGCCTGATGATCAACTCTAGTAAAGGAAATGCAAGAAGAACAATTGCCGTGACAACAATTCTGTTATGTTAGGAAATGCAGGAAACAACTAGACTTACGTAATGGAGACAAAACAAGAATCTAAAAAATGATGGCATGTTATATGGTACATGAATGTTGCAGACAATTCCGTTTTAAATATATAACTCATGAAGTAAAGGCCACATATACTGCCTCTGTGTGTTATTTGTTAAGCCTCCTGAAATGACATATTCTGTGCTGGCAACCAATGGGATTAAGGCAGAGAACCAGGCCTTGATGGGTCAACAGTTCATTGCAAGATGCACACTGCACACATATCTACAGCTACTAGCAGTTTGGACTGTTAGTTAAAGTAAGTCTGCTTAAATCATAGCAGTTTTCATTTTCTTAATTGCATAACATTTTTCATTTTGTATTTCCCAGTGAGTCTGAGCATATCTTACTGAGGAGGACAGAACTTTCATTATTTTACTCTATTAATGTTGTTACATATCTGCATTTCGGAACTGTAGTATGTAAGTCTACCAAACTCTGTTTCTGTGATCAGTGCCACTAGCCAATATTAGTATACTCTAGGCTTCTAACTCAGGAATGATAGTATAAAAGGAAGCATGTAACATGTGCAAATCTTTACTTCCATCTGACTGATCCTCTGTAGCAGAGAAATGCTGTTGCTCTGACACACATGATCAGAAACCATGGTAGCTGTACGCTGCAGCAATATTTTATGACTCACATATTTTTGTTACCAGGGAGCCTAGAACAGAATTTATAGGAAGCAGTTAAACCTTTTATCAAGATGTGTCCTTATTTGTATCTGTAAGAGCATTTTTTGGAACACAGTGAATATCTTTGCAATTAATGTCTTAGTTATTATGGTCTGTATATCTGACTAGCTGACAGGACATTGTGCATTCTGTATTCGCTACATCTTTGAAAATGTGGAATCATGTAGCTGTTGCAGTCACACAGTAGGCTTTGGAATCTCACTAATATTATATACTACAGTGTAAATGTAATGCAACCGCAGTTGCAAACAGATGCCACCATAGTGCACTTTGATCTACTTGCAATGCAGTTCAGGAGAAGGATCCCACAAGTCAATGAAAGTTATTAAACCACTCTCTGTGCTTTGCAGACTGCAGTTAATAAGACAAAATAATGATTATTTCAGCACTGTGTAGTCTAGAGTCACTTTAGTGATATTTCACTGAATCTGGCCCAGGTTAACTTACTTACTGCCAGTTTCAGCAAAGCCCATTTAGGTTCATAGGTATATACTAGACTACCAACCGCTAGGGCCTTTATAAGCCTATCCACGCAACTCAACCAATTGCATCCTCGGTAACACATGCATCTTAATGAGAGGGCATAATTATTAGAAGGGGTATGTTAGTTGGGAGGTTACTAAAAAGTTATCTGTGGTTTATGGTAGTTGGGAAATGTTTACTGTCAGCCTCTGTCTATAAGTTGCCTGAAGACCAGCCCATGTATGAATTTATGATTATCCATCCAATGTTATTGCCAGCTTCTGTCTATATGACACATGGGGGGCCAATCTGGGAATGAATTTGAGATTTCCCATCCAGTGGTCAAGGTTATGTTTGAACAGGGTTAGTGATAGACTGCTTCACATGGATGGAACCTATCTGTTTTGCCACTGTGTTCTATTTACGTTGCATGCAAAGTTCATATCCTTAGATCTGGTGTTTCTGGTAATGCTGATTATGTGAATGTGCAAATGTTCCATCAGGGCTGCATCTAAGGATGCTTCATATGTCAAGCCCAGATTGCCTCTCAACAGCCTTTAGGAGAATAGAGTATAATAATATAATAAATATAATAAACACAGTATTTAAGAGTATAGAGAAAGGGCACTAAGGCAATCTGTACAGGATGTTGTGTTAGTATTCTGGATTCTCTTGGTAAGGAACCTCTGAGGCATTCCAACTGTTGCATATACCCAGTCAGGTACATGCTGAAGGGGTAATTGTACTCAATGATGGGTCTGATAAGGGTTGAGTAGAGTAGTACTATAACTTCCTTGGACCTGGATGCTGTACCTTTACTTATAAATTGGGTGACGCAGAATGATTTTCTTACTACCATGACTACATGTTGATCAAAAGCTAAATTACTGTCTACATATGTTCCCAGATCTCCAACTACTGGGTCAACTCTTAGGGGCATCTTATTAAAGGAGTAATTTGCCTGGGCAGATGTTTTCCTAAAAGGAACATCTTTGCATTGAGTTTTAATCCATGGCTTTTGGCACCAGTCATTTGTCTGTGTTAGACCCTCTTGCATAATGTTAGTGACGTGGGAGGAATTTATGACAGCTTCCAATTTGCAGTTGTCTGTGTACTTGGTGAGCCAGAGGCCCTTGTCATCAGCCTTGACCTCTGCAAAGTAGATGCTAAACAGGAGTGTGCCAGCACGGAGCCCTGTGGTGAGCTGTCTCTTGGTGCAGGTGGTCTCACCAGTTCTGTAGGGATTTATGCCCACTTCAGTGAGTTTGGTCACAATACCTGAGTGAGGTATTATGTTAAATGCCTTAGCTATGTCTAGGTAGGTGGCATGCACCACTTTCCCTTCCTACTTTGCCTTGGCTACCTTCTCAAAGAAGTCTACCAGACTAAGTAGGCATGACTTTCCTTTGACAAAACCAAACTGGGATGAGCCCAGTGGCTGTAGCTTGCCAGTATCTTTGCTGATCATTTCCATAATTCATTCATGGATTGAATTATCATTTATCTTTGTCAGATGATTTATTTTTCTTTTTCAAAAATGTGTCTCTACTTAGAGCTCAGATATACTTTAAGTTATTATTTCATGCTCCCATCAAAAATAAACTAAACCAGTACTATAATAAAATAACAAAACTTACCAATAACTTACCATACAGAACCGATCACTACTTAGCACTAAAACAGCTTGGTTGGCTTGAATTACCCAAGCAACTCACCCCCAACTATTCCTGATCCAAAAATTAAAATAAAATCAGATGAAAGCAAAGCAAAGCCCTGATAGATTTACTGACCACATAAACCCCTACTAGGCCACTTTGATCTGGAAATAGAAGGCTCCTCACTACCTATAAACACACCTTTTAGCAGGAACCTCTCTCTATTCCAGCCATGTAACCCAAATCCTGGAACTCTCCTTATCCCTTAAACATATTAGCACCCTTTCCAACTACAAGACTATTCTAAAAAAAAAAAAAAAAAAAAAAAAAAACATCTGTCTGAAATCTGGATCTGTCCTTGTTGCACAACTCTCATAACCCAAGTGTGACCACCTACTTACTATAACTATGATTTTTGCACTCAGCACCACTAACACTTCATATCTTAGTGGGCAGTAATGGCCTAACGTCAAAAGTAACTCATTACTACTAGTAATGTATGTTCTTCTACCTCTCCATCCCAGTGGACAACACTTAACTACCATTTATTTCCTCTCTAATGTCCTTCCATAATGTTCTCATCGTCTTAATAATAATCTGTAAAAGTATTTGATATGTTTTGGGGGCTCTTCTTCCCTTGTATATAAGGTACACCCCAATCTATGGTAAAGAGTTTTATCTGTTGTAAGGCTTTTCTCCCTTTGCATATAATTATTTATCAGCTATTGTAAAATGTTTTTATGTGTATTTGTGAGCCTCTCTCCACAACTCATTGTAAAATATTTAATCTGTTGTGGGCATTGTCTCCCCTTGAATACAATTATTAACTATTGTTTAAATGTTTTGAATCAATTGTGGAGCTTTTCTCTCAGGGCCTGCTCTGAAATTGCCATCGGTTCAGTCTGACTTTTTTAGTTACCAAAGGATAATTAAATAAAAATAAAATACTTACCTATGTCAAATGTTTTATTTCTCTTTATCATAAAAAAAACCTTAGTTTGATTTTATACAGTAACATGGGTCCCTAGCTAGATCACTTCAAATTCTGATAACCATAATTTTGCTTTTTATAAATGTTGACCAGATTCCAAAATGCCTACTCTCAGAGTATGTGTAAGCCTTCTCTGATTCCAAAAGGCTTGCACTGGGTGTACACAGTGTAGTAAGTTACTTACAACAAGAGCAAGTCTTTTAGAATATGGTCCCCAGTGTAAGCCTGTTTTATAAATAGGCCTTACAATGGAATAAGTCACTTACAGTGAGAACAAGTTTTTCAGAATCAGAGCAGACTTACACCAGAGTAAATCACCTACTTCAAGAGCAAGTAATTTAGAATCTGGTCCCCAGTGTAAGCCTCCTTTAAAGGACTTACACTGACAGCAAGTCATTTGGAATCAGGGCAGACTTACACTGAAGCAAATCACCCCATAAACACCAGCCTCTACCTCCTATCTCCCCATCTAGACCCACCCACACCATCCAGATTACATTTTTCTTCTTTTTTGTCACAGATTGTTTTACTCTTCAGTGTTTTCTTGCATTCATTCACTCATTCAATTATTCAAGACATACTATTTGGGTAAGACTGTGGACTGATGACTGTGGAAGAAATAACTGTTCTAAGCCATTTCATCAAGTGATGGCTTAAATAAAAAAACATTATTAAGGACAAGAATTCAGTCTTACTCTACATGTTTGCTTTTTTCTGCATCCTTTCAACACAACCTAACTGACCAAGACTACATTGTAACAATTGTGTAAAAAATGACTGAATTAAGCTGGGGAATGCTCTGCTGCTAGGTCCCCAGAACCACTGAGATACAGATGCTCTGAAGTGCATTTTATAACTTGTTTCCAAACTCCTGATGCAGTGATAACCAGAAGTAAAATCATGATTAAAGAAGGAAATTATTTATTTTTTTTATTTAAAGGGAGAAGTAATTTGTATCCAAGACTAAAAGAACAAAATAACAGTTTGCAATAAACTGAGAAGACAATGCTTGCAACAATACATAAATCATATCTAAGGATAATAGTACCTACACCCCTCAAAAAAGATATACACCTTCTAAGCATCTAGTTTTGGTGTTAGATTGGGATGCGAATGAAGGCACAAATTGTCACAGTCCTACAGTTCAAGCTGCTGCTGCCATACAACATTCCTCCTTACCCCTGCCCACACAACCCCCCCCCCCAAACAAAAAACAAAACAGCCATTGTCAAAGTACTCTACTGGTGTAAGACAGGGACAAAACTGAGAAAAAGAATGGAACATAACCCATTTCAACCTGTGGCTGTTAGACATATATAAACAGCATGTCTCCTTACTCTCCCTCAAAAGATGGCTACCTGTATGCAAAGCTGATATTTGATTGTGAAGAAAGTGAAAAAACAATGGGCATAATAAGCTTCCAGCTTGTTACTCCTGGACAGTGCACTGTTTGTACTCGAGGTATAATGATTCTCTGTGTATTCGTTTCATTGTCCTCAGCCCAGCACAAGCTATAACGACCTTTGCACATCTCTGAATCTGGGAGAAAATTTAAATTAAAAAAAATGACATCATTCTCAGCCCCCCATGTGAGCTATGGTGACCTTCTCTGCATACATCTGAGCAGGGCTGATTTTAAACTAGGTGGGCCTCAGGGCAGAGACCACTACTAAGTTTGTGTCAAAATCCACTTATCTAACAAATTAACAAATGTCAATAAATAAATAAATAAAATCTAAGCTTGAGGTCTGGGGACAACAATATAGCGCATACAAAACCATGTTGAAATGGATTAAAATAATGACAATACACTCTCAAATTTCTGTGCATTTGGTGACTGCATGTACTATGTTACAACCTTTGTCAGCAATTTAAATTCAGATGTATTAAATAACAAATGCAAGTGAATACTGTTACAATAAAAACATAACTGAATACTACAGACATTTTATAAGTGTAACAGGTAGGTCTTTAGTGTTCCATTAAAGATACAAAGTATGGGAGAATCTCTCTCACTCAGGAAGGAGATTTCAGAAATGTACCACCTGAGAACAAAAAAGCACTCATGCTAGAGTATTCCAGGTTCATGCTAGGAATTTCTAATACCACCCTGAAAGGTGAATTCAAAGATCTTAGAGAGTGGTCTGGGGATGGAGACTGTGTCAGACTTGGGAAGGGGTGCTTATCAGGCTTGGCTAAGCAAACGAACACAAGAACCTTAAAGGTGATACAGAATTTCTTGGGAGCTGATGCAAAAGACATAAAACTGGTGTAATGTATTAGCAATGACAAGTGCCATTAAGTAACAAGGCTGTGGAATTCTGGACAACCTGCAACTGATCAAGTTTTGCATATTGAAACTCTAGCAAAAGGTCTACTATGTCACCCCAGCTTAGCTACCATAGAAACTAGAATTGTTAGTGGACAGCTAATGCACACACTTTCCACCCATTACATCAGTGGAATAGGTTCACAGGTATATAGATGATTACTAGGCTAATGACACCGTCGGCCTTTTTATGCCTGGACATGCTTCCCAAATATATCTGACAAATTTTGATACACTAGGGGTATCTTAAGGGGCATATGTAGGTTTGGGCATGGGTGGTCAAGCATTTATAGGCTACCTCTGTGTAGTAGAATCTCTGATTCACACTGATGGGAAGCTTTTGCCAGAGAAGGGGTAGTCTAAGACACATACTTGTCCCTCCAACATGTCCTACCATACCTTGCTTATAAGTTGCACAGTTCTAGAATGATTACCTTACTACTGTAGACACATGATGGTCAAAGGCCAGGTTACTGCATATTTTCCCAAATCCCTAACCACTGAGTCTACTCTTAGGAGTGTATTATCACTTCAGGGGTAGCCATCTTGCCACAGGATATTATTACTAATACTTAGTGCACTGTACCACAAAGAGATGGTGGAATGGCTGCTTTTTAACCGGTGACACCTAAGGTCATGATACAATACAGACAAAATAAATTCCTTGGTGTACACTTCAAGTCATGCCATCAGAATACAGTCCTGTACCTCCAGGACACCAAAACCAGGGCCTCCTGAACTACCTTAATCTTGCTGCAGTTTACGTCTTGGACTGCTGAAATGATTTCTTACTGAGTCAATCTGTGACGCATGTTTTACATACAAGTGGTCAAGAGAGATAAACAGATGCAAAAACTAATTTAAAACTAAATGGAGGCTACTTAAAATAGCTTTGTCATTGCAGTACTCATCATCATCTTCTTTCGGCTGTTCCCGTTAGGGGTCGCCACATCAGATCATCTGTTTCCATTTCTTCCTGTCTTCTGCATCATGCTCTTTCACACCAACTGCCTGCATCATGTCCTCTCTCACCACATCCATAAACCTTATCTTAGGCCTTCCTCTTTTCCTCTTACCTGGCAGCTCCATCCTTAGCATCCTTTTCCCAATATACCCAGCATCCCTCCTCAGCACATGTCCAAACCAACACAATCTCACCTCTCTTGCTTTGTCTCCAAACTGTCCAACCTGAGCTGACCCTCTAATATACTGATTCCTAATCCTGTCCATCCTAGTCACACCCAGTGCAAATCTTAACATCTTTAACTCTGCCACATCCAGCTCTGACTCCTGCCTTTTCATCAATTCTACTGTCTCCAACCCATATAACATAGCTGGTCTCACTACCCTCTTGTAGACCTTCCCTTTCACTCTTATTGGTACCTGTCTGTCACAAATCACTCCTGACACTCTTCTCCATCCATTCCACCCTGCCTGTACTCTCTTCTTCACCTCACTTCCACACTCACCATTACTCTGAACTGTTGATCCCAAGTACTTAAACTCATCCACCTTTACCAACTCTACTCCCTGCATCCTCCCCATTAATCTACCCTCCCTCTCATTTACACACATATATTCTGTTTTAGCCCTGCTGACCTTCATTCTTCTCCTCTCTAAAGCATATCTCCACCTCTCCAGGGTCTCCTCAACCTGGTCCTTACTCTCACTACATATCACAATGTCATCTGCAAACATCATAGTCCATGGGGCCTCCTATCTAATCTCATCTGTCAACCTGTCCATCACCACTGCAAATAAGAAAGGGCTCAGAGCTGATCCTTGATGTAATCCCACCTCCACCGTAAACGTATCTGTCACTCCCACTGCAGTCCTCACTAATGTCACACTACCCTTGTACATATCCTGTACCACTCTTACATACTTCTCTGAAACTCCCCACTTCCTCATACAATACCACAACTCATCTCTAGGCACTCTGTCATATGCTTTCTCATTGCAGTACTAGTTGTGAGATATATACAATTGAAAATTAGTTCATTCTGCAGCTAGTCTCATTCTTTAAAAACATGTAATATAACTCGAATCCTATTTTTACAACATCAAGTTCCTAGATATTAACAACATTTTCTGAATCAGAATTCACTGAAACTACTTTACCAAAACCTTATTGTCTGAGAGAAAGGAATAACCTGCATAAGTAATGGCTAAGCCAGTCCTGGTCGTTCTTACCCATCTGCATACACAGGAGAAGCTGTTCGTAACCACTGATATTCCAAGATTTAACAGTGCATCTCCCAAAATAGAGTGACTGCAGCTTCTCACAGTATCCTCTCATCTTTAAGCTATGGTCATCTCAGAGCTGGTATATGTGTGTTTGTGGGGGAGATGGCTTGTATCTTCACACTGGACATACAGGGCGGCTAGCCCCCTGAAAAAATACAACTTTAAAGGAGAACAGTAAGTGTAACACTCGGTGTCCTCCTGTAATTTTAACATTTTTTCTGTAATTCGAGGACTTGCACTTACATGTTTTGGAATTATAATAAGGAGCTT